>NC_045440.1:62218649-62220377 GCF_002776525.5 Piliocolobus tephrosceles
CTTCTTCTTCTTCTTCTTCTTCTTCTTCTTCTTCTTCTTCTTCTTCTCCTTCTCCTTCTCCTTCTCCTTCTCCTCCTCCTCCTCCTCCTCCTCCTGTAAGCTTGGTTGTCCTCTCTAGGTTGGAAAGTTTCCTCATGTGTCACTGATTCCTGGCTGACAAATCATCCCTTAGATGGGGTGCACTAAAATTCCATCTGGAAGTTCTGCCCGCCTGTGAGGGGTCTGGCGACTCTTGCGGTTCATAGTGGCATGGCAGCAGCATGCTAGCTTTGCATTGGAGTGCCTCCAAGTGTTAGTATCTTGGTCTTCATCCTCTGAGAAAAGTCCCCCCAATCTCTTAACTGAGGGAAACAGTGGCTGCCAGCTTTCTGGGGTTGAGCGAGGGAAGGGAGCAGGTGGTTTGTCAGTTTAGGATGTAGACTTTCATTTAGCCCGATTTGGCTCCTTAGCCTTGACCTTTGCTGTGCTTGGCATCCTGAAGCCTCTCTTTTCTAGCCCCCTCAGACAGTAGATTCTTCCTCTTCTGCTGGGTGGGATCTGGGTGTTGAGCTGCTCCTTTAAACCCTTCCATGAACTCCCCTTGTGTTAGTTGCTTGTCTCTACCTTCAGAGAGACTCTATCTCCTGGGCATTTCTAGGAGTTTGTGGTGCAAATTGACTTGCTTTTTGCTGGCTTACTTTCTCTGGACTGTCACGACAGTGACTATTTGTCTATCAGCTTGCCAGCTTCTGAAATTTGTTGATACTTCTAACCTGCTCTCATCTCGTATTTCTCTTTGTTCCCGAAGTTTATGCATTAAAGCATTCCTTTACTCTTATGTAAATGAAGTTTTAAATGAAGAGGAGATAAACTCACAAGTTTCTTTTTTAATTTTTTTGAGACAGAGTCTCTCTCTGTCACCCAGGCTGGAGTGCAGTGGTGTGATCTTGGCTCACTGCAACCTCTGCCTCCTGGGTTCAAGCTATTCTCCTGCCTCAGCCTCCTGAGTGAGTAGCTGGGATTACAGGCATGTACCACCATGCCTGGGTGCCTGGGTAGGTTTTTAGTAGAGACAGTGTTTCACCATGTTGGCCGGACTGGTCTTGAACTCCTGACCTCAGGTTATCCACCCACCTTGGCCTGCAAAGTGCTGGGATTACAGGCTTGAGCCACTGTGCCCGACCTAAACTCACAAGTTTCATCTTCCATCTTCATGTATACATAGAGTCTCTACCAACTTTTAATTAGTTTCGTTCATATATTTTGTTTGCATTTTCCCATGATTCTATTCTTGATGATGTGAATTAGCTTTTAAAATAGCTATATGAATTATCTTTAATGCCATCAAAGTTTTTTCCATTTCTTTTCATATGCGTTTACTGATTTTGTTTTTATCACATTGCGTAGGAAACAAAAAAGTTCAAAAATATCCTTTCAGTTAGGGTAAGAATAAGCAAAACTATGGGGAAATTTGAAAGCTTAATAAAGATTTTACATACCCCGTGGCAAATAGGTAAACACCATAGTAAGAAGTACTTATAACCAGAAAACCCCCTTACATATCAAAGCCCAGTCATTGAATTGTGACAGTTGACAAATCTTTACAGGCCCCAGATCTTTATAGTGTCCTATAAAGATTTCCAGAATAGTAGAGGATGTGACTAGTACAAGAATAACTGCAGCCTGCAGGAAAAATAGAAAGAAAAGTCTGGGAAATTAGAAACATTGAGTTTCAAAAATGACAAAACT
>NC_045440.1:62220387-62227490 GCF_002776525.5 Piliocolobus tephrosceles
AAAAGTCTGGGAAATTAGAAACATTGAGTTTCAAAAATGACAAAACTAAGCACGGTTTCAAATTTGTACCAAGTGCTTATTACTATGTGAGAATAAATATACTGTCAACTAAAAACCAATCTCGATTAGCAAGGAGAGACCATTCAAAAGGATCAGAGCAAGTAGAGGACAGGAAATGTTGCAATGGGGAGAATTCTGGGAATACAAGATCTATAAACTCTCAAGGATGAGGCAAAAAGGGTTTGCTTTTATTTTTAACTTTTATTTTAAGTTCAGGGCTACATGTGTAGGTTTGTTACCTAGATAAACTTGTGTCATGAGGGTGTCAGATTATTTCATCACCCAGGTGTTAAGCCTAGTATCCATTTGTTATTTTTTTCTGATCCTCTTCCTCCTCCCAACCTCCACCCTTCAATAAGCCCCAGTGTGTGCTGTTCCCCTCCATGTGTCCATGCATTCTCATCATTTAGCTCCCATGTAAAAGTGAGAACATGTGGTATTTGGTTTTCTGTTTGTGTTAGTTTGTTGAGGATAATGGCCTCCAGCTCCATCCATGTCCCTGCAAAGGACATGATCTTGTTCTTTTTATGTCTGCATAGTATTCCACTGTATATGTACCACATTTTCTTTGTGCAGTCTATCGTGATGGGCATTTAGGTTGATTCGGGTTTTCTTATAGAGAGGAATCAATGAGGTTAGAAGAACCAGGTGTGGGAAGTGGGATAAGAGACCGGCATGATTGAACAGTAGCTCTGATGCCAGCAAGGGGCTGAGTAGGGGCCTAAGTTCAGGGGCCGGGCGGGGTGAGGGAGCAGGGGGGGAAGGAGAGATTCTTAAGCAAATTTGGTTAACAAGCATTTCTGACTGATCAGTGGGTATTGATCACTGGGGACGAGAAGTTCAGCTAACCATTTGTGTGGCAAAGAATGGAAATTTGAAGGGTCTGTGTCTGGCCTTGTCCTAGGCAAGCAAGAGGGCCTCTACCTCTTCTCTAAGTCCTATGGGAAGAGGGATTCTTTGTAGTCAGCAAGGTCCTGGAACACAAAGGGCAGGGGATTTCTCCACCTTTGCTGTTTTCAGGATCATAAGAATCAGGTAAATTTAACATTGTCCATATGAATAAACAAGACAGCTATCCCAGGAAAGGAAAAAGGCTAATGTGAGAGAAAACTAGTGAAGTATTTCCCTACAATGTAGTAAGTGCCGGAACAAAAAAATATGCAGGTTGTCATGGTGATACAGAGGAGAGGCACTTTCCACTGAGGGGAGGGGTGGGCAGCTGAGCTGGGTCTTAATGGGTGGCTGGGATCTGTCCAGGTGGGAACACATCATTTGGGCCAAACCGTAACTGCCCAAGGGGTTCACCTTGCCCGCTGCCTAGACAGAGCTGATTCATCAAGACAGGAGAACTGCAATAGGGAAAGAGTAATTCACACAGAGCTGGCTGTGCCAGAGACCAGATTTTTATTATTATTCAATAATAATAATATATAAATCATAATTTATATATTGTTAATAAATATTTATCATTAATAAAAAATAATAATCAGTCTCTCTGATAATTTCTGAGGGGACCAGAGTTTTTAAGGATAATTTGGTAGGTAGGGGGATACCAGTGAGCCAGGAGTGCCGATGGTCAGAGATGAGATCATAGGGAGTTGGAGCTGTCTTCTTGCGCTGAGTCAGTTCATGGGTTGGAGGCCAAGATTAGATGAGCCAGCTTATTGATCTGTATGATGCCAGCTGATCCATCAAGTGCAGAGTCTGCAAAATATCGGAAGCACTGATTTTAGGAGCAGTTTAGGGAGAGTCAGAATCTTGTAGCCTCCAGCTGCAGGACTCCCAAACCATAATTTCTAATCTTGTGGCAAATATTAGTTCTACAAAGGCAATCTAGTCCTCAGGCAAGAAGGAGGACTGCTTTGGGAAAAGAGCTGTTACTTTCTTTGTTTAAAGTATAAACTAAGTTTCTCCCAAAGTTATTTCAGCCTACACCCAGGAATGAATAAGGACAGCTTGGAGGTTAGAAGCAAGATGGAGTCATTTAAGGTAGATCTCTTTCACTGTCTGTCATAATTTTGCAAAGGCAGTTTCAAAACCAGAAAATATCACCGAAGATCATCAAGACCAAGGTGCTCTGTAAGCACTGTGTACCCAAGCTTATGCACAAGTGGATGAGGGAGAAACAGCCTTTTCTGAGGAGAGATTTTCCTCCTTCTTAGGGCTGTTATGACAATTTTCTTCAGAGTAGGAGTCTATTTGTAAACATCTAGTAAAAATTTAGTCAACATATAATAATTTATCTAGAGCGTGTTTTCCAATTTAAGGCATATATTGTCTTCCAGCATCAAAAAGTGTCAAACTCCTGCTTTACTCTTTTTGAGAAGCAGACCACTGCAAAACCAATTTTTTCTCTTGCATTACAGAGTATAAAAGCTAGGGTAGCAGACATCAAAGCATCCTGGATGGGGCGTGTGTTCCCTGAGCTTTGTGTTTATGCCTGAGTTCGTTGCTGGAGGAAAACCTACTTGTTCATCAGAATTTAATCAGCAGTGACAAAAAATGTAGTGGGTGAGGGACACTTTTGGGGGCTTACAGGTTGGGGGACAAGAGTCAGGGAAGAGAGGAATGTCTGCCTGAGGATAAAGGCACAGCCTCTGGGCGAATAGGATTCAGCCAGAAAAGCAAGAGGACAGGTCTCTGCTGAACCCTCATTCCCACTCTACACTGCTAACCTGGGTCGGGGAACCACAGGACCACAGCAACCCCAGGAGCCATTCAAATTTCCTTCAAGATGAAGTCTCACCATATATCCTCCTTGAGAATGTATAGGACTTAACCTAATTTGAGACTCATATTTCCTTCTCAGAGGTAATGGGGGTCTGCTTTGTTATTTCTTTATCATTGTGGCTTATATTTTAACTTCTAAAATGCTGTAGCACTTGTAACAAGAGGGAAGCAAATGTCTTCTTCCAAATATAGAGGATAGTAAAACACAACATGTCCTAAACGCAGAGCCAGACTGAAGCTTGGCAGTGTTTCAGTGGCTTCGAGTTTGGCATCATGCCTCTTCCTGCACAAAGGGTCCTCACCACCAGAGAAACCTCTGCCGGGCACCCTGGCTGGTACAATAGAAGTGAGCAGAGCCCTCCCTGGTACTGGGAGGCACCTGTTATGGGGTCCACAGAGGTCTCTGTGAGAGGAAAGTTGTGCATAAAACGAGGAGGGAGGCCAAAGCAGAAAGAGGAGACTCACAGAAGTTAAAGTCAACAACAACAATAACAATCATAATCCAACAGAATGTTAAAGAAATGGAGCCAAATACCTTAAAAATAAAGAATAGCCTAGAAAAAAGTAAGGTAAAGATAGAAAAAGCCTATGCATGTGAAAATACATAAAGTTTGACTAAGGTAGGTGGTGCAAATATAGGTATCTAAGAAACGGCAAAAAATGAGTGTCATCTGCCAATAATAAATAATCAGGAACAAAACAAACAAACAAACAAAAAACCTCTTCTGTATCCAAAAATATAGAGGGAATAGGGGATGGCGAAAAGAGCCAGTTGGGAACCATAAGGTAAATTCAGTACTGGCTTTTGTGGGAAATTCATTGTTACAGGGTAAAAATTATGGGGCTTTCTCAGCTTTCGTTTCTCAGACTGAATGCTTGACTACGGTAACTGACAAAGATGACCAATTGCATCACCCAGATTTTCACATTGACTACAAGATCAGGGAAACCAAGCTCCTACTCCCTGTCTACGTCGATCCTTTGTTAGACCAAAGTAGTGAAAACTTTTAAGGGCAGGTTCAGCCCTACCTATGTTTTGGGGCAATCCCAAGCAAGTCTGCTGATATTTCAGGTATCTCGTGCCACAGGTGGGTGAGTTATGAAATAATTTCCTTGTGAGGTAGATCCAAGGGCCTTGTTTTTGCCCTCTTAGCCTCTGGGTTCTCTGTATACTTTCAGTTCATATTTACCCTATAATTGCCTGATGAACTTGGAGCCTAGTTCTTGGTTCCTGGTTCCTGGCTAAGGCTCTCACACTGCCCAGCACTGGACAGTCCCTCTGCTTGACTTGCATGGCAGCTGAATGGCTTGCTTTAGAGCGACTGTCCCTCCAGGATTTCCAACCTTCCAAAAGCGCCACTGATCCCTGCCAAGTTTGAGAGATTTCCTCTGCTGTGTTCTGCCTTCTAGATAGCCCCACCAGTTCCAATCAATTGCAATTTGTGATGTGGGCTATTTAAGTGTCTTCCCATACAACCATTTAATCTGCAAAGCAAATGTGTGAGGGTGGTTATCATGATTTTTATTTTCAAAAGGAGGAAACTGAACACCAGAGTCATGAAGTAATTCACCCAAAGTCAAACAGCTAAAGGAGTGTGACAGGGCGGGGCTCTAGATCCTGATTTGGGTGGCATCAGGAACTGATTTGTTCTACCACATCATGCAGAGGACTAGAAAACATCTCCTTTATAGACCTCATTCTAAAATGACAATAAAGAAAATAAAGATTATAGAAAGTGGTTTGCCTAAGACTGCACAAATGGCTAGTAGAAAAACTGACTTTTATATGATCTCCTCACTTCCACATGATCTCCTCGCTTCCAGACAAGTAACCTGCAGAAGACCTTGAGACTTGGCACCCTAATAGGGAGCAGTTTCGACAATTTTCAGTCTTCATTTCCTCAGGAAAAGATCTGGACCCTCAGTGTCACACTCGGAGCCCAGTGCAATCCATCTTCTCTCACTTTACTTTGTGTCCCTACAATACCAGACACAGAGCCTCCATTTCTGCAAATATTTCAATTAAACTGAATTGTTATAGGTTTGAGCAAATTTTTAAAACTCTATACTTTATTTCAGAATAGGGAAATGGAAAAAAAAAAAAAGAGGCTGTCATTTGCCAAGCATTTACCATTTCCGATATTGTAATAGGCACTTTTAAATTGACCAGTAATCTTTTAAACTTAAAGGTAGACCACGGTTACCTGAAAACCTCCTTAAAACCAAACATTGCTGGGCCTCACCCCTAGAGTTTCTGACTCTGTAGGCACAGGGTGGAGTCTGATGACTTGCATTTCTAATAAATTCCCAGGTGATGGTAATGCTGCCATGATCAAGAGACCACACTTTGAGGCTCACTAGCACAGACAATAGTCTGTACTTACACAATAAGGGCATCAGGATTGTAGTACAAATTTTCAGGTTCCAAAACCATGTGCTCATTCCAAAAATCATACTCCTCCATATGCAGCAGATTCTCAAAGGAGCAGCTGGCCCGGTGTCTCTCCTTTCTGGTGTGGGAGCCACACACAGTTCTCCTGAACTGAGGTCAGGGCTGGGAAACACACCAAGGGATCCCCCCACCTTCCCTGCTCCCCAGCCCTGGCTCAGCTCTCATATTCTGCCCTGGGGAGGCTCTTCCTCTCAGCCTTTGTCCTGCGGAGGCCCTTCCTTGCTTGCAGGGGAGCTCAGGCTCAGTGGCAATGCATGGACTAATTTATAGCCCTTCCCTTCCTGGCTCTCTCAGGTCAATAGGCTCGGCCACCAAAGGCAACACTCTGTGTGTGTGTGTGTGTGTGTGTGTGTGTGTGTGCGCGCGCGCACGCGCGCATGAGCATGTGTGTGTGTGTTTCTTTTGAGGAGGCTGAGGATGCTTTGAGGATAGAGAGGAGAAGATGGGAGATGACTCATAAACACTGGTGGGCCAGGACACTGTGCCTACTGCCTCTGGTGGTGTCAGGCGAGGCCAGCATGAGCTGCTATTGTGGGACTCCTCTGCCCTTCCCTCATCCTTATAAGAGGAAACAGGAGAAGCATGGTGGTCGAGTGAGAACACATCAGACCTCTCATCTGCCCCTTCCCATCCTCCATTCTCCAGCAATCCCAGCCTCTTGCATGGTGGGCAGGGCCACATGGACAAAACCTCAGGGCAGAGGTCTAGAAGTCAGGCTCTAATACACTTGGAATTTTGCTTAAGGTGGAAGAGATCTTTATATTCAAGCAATTAAGAACCAGGTGGAACCTGACTACCTAGGGGCACTATGGGCATTTAGCAGCTGTGAGAGGCATGCAAGTGGCCCAGCCCAGACCTGGGCCTGTGACCTGTCCTGTGTCCTTGAAAGTCACCCATGTCCCTCGTGGGGCATTGACAGAACCAATTACTCACCTGTGCCCAAGGGGACCCCTGGACATAATTGAGAGGCACCCTACCAAATTGAAATGTTTGGCCTGTATCTCATCAGCAAGCAGGTATTCAGGAGAGTAACCATCAGGCAAGCTGATGAACTGAGGAAAGGAAAGAGAGACAGAAAGAGAGAAAGAGAGAAGGAGGGAGGGAGGGAGAAAGGGAGGGAAGGAAAGAAAACAAGAGAGGAAGGAAAGGAGGGAAAGAAACAGAAAGGAAGGCAGGAAGAAAAAGAAATAGAAAAAAGAAACAGAGAAAGAGAAGGAGGGAGGGAGAAGGGGAGGGAGGGAAAGAAAGAAAGAGAAAGAAAGTGAAAAAGAGAAAATGAAAGAAAGAAAAAAGAAAGAAAGGGAATGAAAGAAAGAGAAAGAAAGAAAGAAAGAAAGAAAGAAAGAAAGAAAGAAAGAAAGAAAGAAAGAAAGAAAAGAAAAGAAAGAGGGAAAGAACACTGCATTGCCAGAAAGTTAGGAGAGGAGAAAGTTAACATAAACATTACCTCACACATTTAGTTTTTATGGTGAGAACTCTTAAAATCTACTTCCTTGGCAATTTTCAAGTATACAATACATTGTTATTAACTATAGTCACCATCACACACAATAGATCTCTTGAACTTACTCATCCTGCCTAACTGAAATTTTGTGTCCTTCGACCAACATCTCACCAGTCCTCCAGCCCCTGGTAGCTGCCCTTCTACTCTTCTGCTTCTGTGAGTTTCACTTCTTTAGGTTCCACATATAAGTGAGATCATGTGGCATTTGCCTTTCTGTGTCTGCTTATTTCACTTAACATAATGTCTTCCAGGTTCATCTATGTTGTTGTATATGACAGGATTTCCTTCTTTTTAAGGCTGAGTAGTATTCCTATCTATCTATCTATCTATCTATCTATCTATCTATCTATCTATCTA
>NC_045440.1:62227500-62312125 GCF_002776525.5 Piliocolobus tephrosceles
CTATCTATCTATCTATCTATCTATCTATCTATCTATCTATCTATCTATCATCTATCTATCTATCTATCTATCTATCTATCTATCTATCTATCAGATTTTAAAAATTCATTCATCCATTGATGGATGCAAGTTGATTCCATATTTTGGCTATTGTGAATAATGCTGCAATGAACACAGAGTGCAGATACCATTTCAACATACTGATTGCATGTCTTTGGCTATATGCCTAGTAGTAGGATGGCTGGGTCATGTGGTAGTTCTATTTTTAATTTTTTGAGGATCCTCCATATTGTTTCCTATGATGGCTGTACCAGTGTTAGATACATTTCTAATCTGAATGAATTTCAATATTATATTGTTTGAAAGCAAAAGGAAATTTTGTTTCTGAATAATTCTCTCTTTTTAATTGGTTCAATAATTTTTAACCCCTGGGGTGGGTGGAATGTTTTCAGATTGGCAGTTTTGGGAATGTGAAGACAATTTGTATTTCCTGGTTTTTGCTTTGTTTTGTTTTATAACTCAGTGTCCATGCTGTCAGCTCAGTGCAAGCATCACAGGCAGGATATAAGCACTGAAGATAATAGCTTTCTCTTAAAAGTATTTTCTATAAAAACATACCTTTAATGCACTGAAAAGAATAAATTATGCCTTGTAGGAAAACAATAGAAAATATCTCCTTTTTGGCTTCGTGATCATTTCAGTGTTTGTCATTTCCAGCCACCACAACAAAATGAATTCTGTTTCACAGGTTGATAAGTCCATCATTCTGTTTGGAGGGAACGGGGTCTGAAAATTGCACTGGGACTGAAACTGGATGGCAGCATGAAGCTGTTAAAGATAATAGACCTGTGCTAAAACCCACAAATGAATGGAGCCGTTCTCTGGCCTGCAGAAGAACGCTCATTGTCCTCTGCGGTCCATTTTCTACACGTACAATGTGTTCACGGCTGGCTGTTCATTCTCTTTTGGGGACACTTGTGAATATGCATGCCCCAAATCATAGGCACAGCTTCCAGGCCGGGAACTCACGTCCATGTCCACTTCCTCAAACATCAGAGAACCCTAATCAGCTCAACACCCACCATCTGGTTTTCTCATTCTGGTGGGCCCTGTCTTCCCGGAAATGCACACCTCCGTGAACGGCAATCCAAGCTGATTTGTTTTGAGCAGTCACAAAGATGGACGTTTCACCTGGGGTTGAGGATTTTGTTTCAGACAAAAAAAGATACAAGTAGAAGACAGTCTCACAGTATTTTCTATCTTTTAAAGGAAGAGGTGAAAGCCAGGGTTGTACTAACAGATTGGGATAGAGCTACTGGAATCTAATTGATGGCTTTTAAGGGAATTTTGCAAGGCTGAGGGTATGAATGCCCTGGAATAAAAACAGCTGCTGTCTTCTTTTTGAATGGATGCTGAATTCACAGCCATTTCTTCCAGGGGCTTTTAGTGCTGAGCATTTTAAGAGTGGCAGGTTCAAAAAGTCATGAAAATGTGTTACTTGGCTTTCCAATGGAAAGTAATAGAATTTCTGAAATTTAGCTAGCCACCTCTGAACACCACAAATTCCTGAGGGGTGCTCACAAGGAAAACACTAGGAAGTTTGCCCAAATCTCTCTGGTAGGTGCACATGTGGTGAAGCAGGTGACACTTGCTCTTCTCTCTTCTTTGAAGTGTCCTCATGGGGATCTGCTTTTCAAGACCCTCCTCCTGCTCAGCCTCACCTTGACTCCATTCCGCCTCCTTTAGAGTATGAGAAACATCTCCCCAACCAGAGCCGGCTTAGGCTCCTTTTATTTGCATCATTGGCCTGGTGGGAGGATAGAGAGAAAGGAGAGCAGAGTAGAGCAGAATCCTGAAAAGGGGGAATGATAATGGAAGGAGGAGAGGACTCTGAGCTCCTCAATGGCTAAAGCAAAGAAATGGAATTCTGACACTTGTTGCCTGTATCATACGCTCTACACAGAGCTCCCTGAGAAGCGCCTGTCTGCCTTGCTCTCCATCTTGCGCGCCATTCCGCTTTTCTTACTACGCTGTCCTACTTGGTTTTCTTCTTGGCCTCCCCAGTGGTGAGTTTGAAAGCAGCAGCTGTGCTCTCTGTGCTTGTGCTGGGCCTGCATCTGGCACAGCGATTGGCATACGGAATCCAGTTAACCTTTGGCGAAAAACATGAGTGATATTTATTGCCCTTTTTCAAAACTCAATTATAACAAATTGCAATTATGAGGCAGTTCGGAAAGGCTACTGTGCACATCACATGCAGCCATTTAGAAAAGAACTCTGGCATCCTAGAGCAGCAAATTTGGAAGGAGGACATTCTGAGGCCTGTAGCAGATCACCTGTGTGCTGAACAGACTTTTCAAGTCATAATGTAATTATAATGTGTTATAATTTAACTTTGAAAGGATAGAATAATATCCAAAAGAGGAGATGTGTTGTGCACCAAAATGATCAAAGGAAATTACAGTTGGGAGAAGAATGAAAAGCAGAGGGAGAAATATGGGCCCGACATTAAAAAAGTCTGAATTTAAAAAATGTCACCTTTATTCAGATGTGAACATTGAAGTGATCTTAGGATCTCTACACTCGATGGAGACCTCACTGTTCCACTCAATTTAACAAAACAAATATGACTTCAACGTAACTTTGGGTATATTTTATTTAGCATTAGCTGGTACAGCATAATTCTGTTAAAATACATAAAAGCACTTTCTTCAAATTGCCCAGTGCTTGCCCATTCTGATTTTCTGGTTATCGTTGGATTCACAGCAAAATGTTTGTTTTTCAAAAGATAAAAATATATGGGGATGCTTATTGGCTGAAGTTCTAGCTAAGTATTAGAATGCAAATTTTATTATGGTTATAGGTGGCTAGTGGTGAGGTAGATCCACCTTTGGAACAAGTCTAAAGAATATAGGTGATATAATAGTATGTAGAAAGATCAGTCATTTAAAAACCAGTGGGACATTGCTGCAATGGTCTGCGACAGTCTGGTTCTGTTACTGCTGAGAGTTCCCAGGGATTTTCAGGATGGCATCTCCGGAGTTAAAGACAATGTACTTGTACTACATAATTTGGTGTCATGCTCTTTACGCAAATCTGAGTAATGAAGAGAAGCATCCAAAAACAAAGAGGAGGATTAGAAACCTAAGACACAGAAATTTCAGCCTAAAGTCAACAGTCTGGGCAACGAGGGCTCAGGACTGGGTCTTGGAGCCAATTGCAAAATTAATGCTGAATATGAAGGCTTTCACCACATTCCTCTGATTTTCCAAAGTGAAACCCTCAGGGGACACCTCTTAGAGATAAAATTTTTCATTTTGGTGATATTTTTGAGGAAATATCAATACCGCGATAACATCCTAAAAAGAAAATGCTGTATAAAATAAAACATTTCTGCTGTTATCATCCTCAATCCACTTTAAATCTTAATGCTAGGCTAAGGGTATGAAGAAAAATAAAATCCATTTTCTGTCTTGAAGGAGTTTGTTGAACATGATATACATACACATATATACACACATTTTTAATCTAAAATAGAATATGGTCATATGCCAAAGGACCAGTATGTGCAATAATAATTGCTAATATTTATTGGGTGCGTAATGGTAGGCCCTGGTCTGAGTTCTCTTGAAGGCATCAATTTTTTCACAAAAATTGTGTGGATTTGGCACTATCATTTCAGTCATACAGTTGAGGAACTTGAGACACAGAGAAATTTAAAAAAAAAAGAAAAAGAAAAAGAAAGAAAACTTGACCAAATCAGAGCTGATAAATTCATTTTACTTTTTCTGTATTAGTCAAGTTGGTCTTGAACTCCTGACCTCAGGTGATCCACCCACCTCAGCCTCCCAAAGTGCTGAGATTACAAGCATGAGCCACCTCGCTCGGCCTAGAGCTGATAAATTCAGATCCAACATTCAGGTGCCACTGTCTGGCTCTAGAGTTCCCACGCATCTCAAGAACTGTTGAGAGAACAATGCAAGATTAATACCTCTTTAATTCAGTAGGACCAGGCAGGGCAAGAGGCTTAACTCAGAATGGTAGGGTTGGACAGCTCCAGGGAATGGAGCAATCTGGTTCCACTGGATAACCTCTCCCTCTTCCGTGACCCGTTAGCAATCTGTTCAGCCCTCAATTCTGGCATGTGACTATATAGACTGGAATTTGTGCAGCTGTCTCTAATCTCAGCTGTTCAAGCATGGAGCAGAGGACCTGCATATAATGGGGTACTCCATAAATACATGAATAAATGAATATCCAACTAGGATCTGAGATTGTACTTTTTCCCTTGTTGCAGGAGCTAACTTTATTTTTTTTCTTAGTTCCCATACTTGCCTTAACTTTAGCCATGGGACTTACGTCTTTGGCAAGTAGTAATATTAAAACCATTTTAAATTGAAGTTGTGCAGAAAGCATACTATTTGGTGACTGGCCAGAAAAAAAAAAAAAAGTGCAATTTCAAAAAAAGTGGAAAAGTACCACATGGATTGGATAAAATGGAAAATTATATTTGTGTGACTTACTGTGTTACCAAAAGGCAAATGTGTATTTTGTTGGCTTGAATTTGCTCGTCTGCTGCTAAAACTCCTTCTTGATGTCTCTTTGGTGGCAATTTTCTAAACTATCTTTAGGCTGAAGGTTTTAACAAAAGCAAATCCTCTGTTAACCTACATTTGATAGTGCATTTCTACTGAGGAGTAATGGCCCCTGATTGCTATCCACAAGAGCCAAGATGAGGCAAGTTCCATTTGGTTTCTAAAGGCAGGAGGCCCCATTCACTTGCTACTCATTTTCCTTTATTATAATCTTTGGGACAATATTTTCCCATTATTGACGATAACACTTATGACAAATTCTTATAAAATCATATTTGCATTTTTATTTTCATTCTCAAAACAAAGGCTGGGCTGACATTTTCAATATTCAAGAATCCCGATACAACAAGTGCACTGTAGTAGGGTGCTCTGATAGGCTAAAGGGCACTTGGAAAGTTCACGGATGCAGAGCACGCCCTTTTCTAAAAGCAGATGGGTGCTCAGGAGCAGAAGCAACAATTAAAAGTCCTGGCTGAGAAAGAAATTCTTAATTACATTTGGATGACTTGATGTTCCTTCGAATACGGTGCCTGCTCTTTTCTTTCTTCCTTGATTGGAGGCTCCTAGGGATATGTGTGTGTGTGTGTGTGTGTGTGTGTTTGGTTTGACAACGTGTGTTGCTATTACTCAGTTGTTATAGAGAAAGAATAGGTCTTTGAAAAGGGAAGAGATGGGGGAAAGAAAGAGGTAGAGAAGAGGAAAGGTGACTGAACAGCTCCTTTTCCTACCTGGGGAGGTCTGTAATGGTGGCAGCAGGTGTCAGAGAAATGAGATCTTGTGGCTGGCACGGTCACCTGGGGCAAGGCTCAGGAGAAGGCTTAGCTTGACTTGTGGGGACAGATATTTCAGGGAACTCAGCCAGCACAAGAGTGACGCTGCTGCACTAAACCTATATCTGATTTTTAATTATTTTAATTGTTTACTTGAGAGAGTGCATGTATCTCTCTTCTGAGTAACTTTAAGAAGAAGTTTATTGGCCTAGTGGACTAAAAGGTAAATCTTTGTCCATCAGTTCCAATAAATAAATAAATAAATAAAAAACAAACCTCCAATTTCCCAGCATTGGGCATTTCCCTGAAGAGTTATTCACACACGGTATGGAATGTCAGTCAGTGTTTCTTAACCCAGGATGCCTGCGACTCACTCCAAATGATTACATCAGAATTTCAGGGGGTAGAGCAAGGGCATTAGTGTCTTGGAAAAACTCCCCAGAGGTGAAGCCAGGGCTGAGAAACACTGCTCCAGACATTTGCACAGACTATTCTCTTGGTCTGAAAGTCTCCTTGGTCTTTCAGACCAAGGAGACTTCACACAGAGAAGCAGAGGTCACAGATGAGAAAACTAAATAGGGTGAGAAAATAAATAACAGGGATGGGAGTCTTTTGGGGACCCTTAAAGCCTTATAGATATGTTGTGCTCACTACAATATAATAATAAAGACTCCCAGCCAGTCCTAATGATAACCTTTTACATGTCTCTAATTAAAAGGCAGCACACAATTAATTTCTGTTTGTTATCCCTTCTCACCAGGAAACCATCAATATTATCCTCCACTGATGTTTCCTTGTAAACTAGTTTTGACTTTTTTTCCCCCACATAAAGTATTCATTTGACAAACACTGAGCCCCTCCCTGTGTAAGGCGTGGTGCCAGGAGCATGGCAGATCACAGTCCTGCAATCATGGGTTTCCATCTAATGGCAGAGACAGTCACACAAATAATGTCTCATCTAACTGTGTAAGCACAAATGTGATCAATGTTCAGAGAGAACAGGGTGCCAATGAATGGAAAACAATTGTTCCAGATCTACTCTGAGGCAGATAGTTAAGATCTCCATCTACAAGAGCAAGGGTTATTCTGGACCAAGAGAAAACAGTCTGTGTAGATGACTGCAAGTGGTAAAAGACATTGTATTTTAAGAGAGCTTAAGAAGGGTAATGAAGCTAAAAAACAAGAGTTTGGGTAGAGAATAATCCCCCATGTTGTACAACTAACTCTAAAGAGCATGAATCCCAAGAGAGGGCTTTGGCAGCACCAAGAGGGGACCCCTAGTTGCCTGAGATGAAGGCACAGACATATTGAGCCTTGTAGGTCATCCTAAGAAAGAGCAGTGGCAGGCCATGGAGGCTTTCAGCCAAGGAGCATCTCAGTTTTGTCTCTGAAGAAATTCTCTCTGCTTGTCGGACTGCAAGGATTGGAGGATTGCAAACCTGAATTCAGGAGAGACCAGTCCTGACACTACTTCCTGCAGAGATGAAGATGACTGAATTAGAGAGGTGATGGTGGAAAAGAGACCTGACACATTGAAAGCTATTACTGCATAATCTCACTTACCTGTGAATTCTAAGAAATTGTACTCAAAGGAGCAGAGAGTAGATTGATGGTTACCAGGGATTGGCAGAGGGGTTGCGGATATTAATATATATTGGTCAAAGGATATAGAATTTCAGCTAGATGAAAAGGATAAGTTTGAGATGTCTGTTATACGACATGGTGTGCATGTTTATTAGATGTTTATACATGTTTATTTTATTAGCTCAATTTAGCCACTCCATAGTATATATATGTACTGAAGTGTACATTGTGGAATGGCCAAATTGAGCTAATTAACATGGGACATGGGAGTGCAAGTATTTTTTTGACTTATTGATTTCATATCATATACTCAGAGGTGGGATTGCTGAATCATATGATAGTTCTATTTTTAATTTTTTAAGGACCCTACATACTGTTTTCCATAATGACTGTACCAATTTACATTCCCACCAGCAATGTACAAGGGTTTCCTTTTCTCCATATTCTTTCCATTAATATATACATTGCCTCACCTACTTGTCTTTTTGGTGATTAGAACACAAAATCGACTCTCAACAATTTTCAAGTGTACAATACATTGTTATTAACTATAGTCATCATGTTGTATAATAGATTCTTGACTTTATTATTCCTATCTTACTGAAAATTTGAATCCTTTAACCAATATCTCCCCAAACCCAACCGTTGTTCCCAAATCCCTGGTTTCCAACATATTACTCTCTGCTTCTATGAGTTTGGCTTTTTTATGTTCTATATATAAGTGATATCATGCAATATTTGTCTTTCTGTGTCTGCTGATTTAACTTAGTGTAATGTCCTTCAGGGTCATTCGTGGCAGGATTCCCTTCTTTTTATGGCTGAATAGTATTTCCTTGTGTGTATATGCCTCATTTTCTATATCAATTTATCTACTGACGGACATTTAGGTTAATTTCATATTTTGGCTATTGTGAATATTGCTTCAATGAACATGAGAGTGCAGATATCTCTTCGACATACTGATTTCATGTCCTTTGACTATATACCCAGAGGTGGGATTGCTGGATCATGTGGTAGTTCCATTTTTAACTTTTTGAGGAAATTTTGTACTGTTTTTCATAATGGCTGTACTAATGTACATTCCCACCAACAGTATACTAGTGTTCACTTTTCTCCATATCCTTGCCAACACTTGTCATTTTTCATATTTTTGATAATACTTGTCCTAACAGGTGTAAGGTAATATTACATTGTGGTTTTAATTTTTGTTTCCCTGATGGTTAGTGATGTTGAGCACTTTTTCATGTATCTGTCGGCCATTTGTATGTCTCCTTTTAAGAAATGTTTATTCAGGTCCTTTGCCCATTTAATTGGGTTGTTTTCTTTCTATTAAGTTGTTTGAGTTCCTTATATATTTTGAATTTTCGCCCTTTGTTAGATGTATGGTTTGCAAATATTTTCTCCCTTTCTATAAGTTGTCTTTTCACTCTGTTCATTGTTTCCTTGGCTATGCAGAAGCTTTTTAGTTTGAGACAACAGCACTTGTCTATTTTCCCTTTTCTTGCCTGTGCTTTTGGAATTTCATTTAAAAAATTATTGCCCAGACTCAGGTCATGGAGCTTTTCCTCTATAATTTGTGGTCATCAATTAAAAAATAATAATTTGTTAAAAGGAAAAAAATGAAAAGCTATCAGGAGATAAAACCAACAGAGTTGGGCCACTGATTGGATATGAGTGAGAGCAGGAAGAGGGAAAAGAGGGTCAAGGACACCTCTCAGAATTCTGCATGAAAACCTGTGTTTGGGGTGGTGCCATCCCCTGAGGTGGGGAACAGTGAAAGGACCAGGTTTGGGTGGGCAGATGGTACAGGACACATACCAAAAAGGTTTTTTTTTTTTTGTTTTTGTTTTTTAGGTTTTATTTTTTCGTTTTTCTGTTTGATCTTCCATCTTAATACTCAAAACCTTCTTAATTTTCTATTTGGAGTCAATAAGAAACAATTTGAATTACTTTGCAATTCGAATGTTCTTGATGCCAAACCCCTATACTCCCCTGGTTTGGAAACGCCAGAAATAAAAAATAGAAATACAGAATAAGGCTTCATAAATGGAAGTTTCACACAGAAGTGATCGTTGGTTGGTAAAGGATTGCCTCCTGGCTCTCTAGCATGCCCCAAACACAGAGTAGGTGTGCACTACCAGCTTGAATCTTTTAAGTTCTATGCAAATAACCCCCGAACTGCATCACTGAGGCACATGCTGTCTTTGCCATGTAATAATTTTTTTCAGGAAGGTTTAATTTTATCTCTTGGATAGACTAATACAAGTATGGAGTATTAAATTAACTAAAAAGCATTAAACCATAGCTCCTTTCTATTTATCCTTCTCCTGAAGGTTTTTGACCACCGAAGAGAATCAAGTATCCCATTTGGGTCATTGCTTACTTCTCTTACCAGAGATCTAGTTAGCGTCTCTCACCCAATACATTTTCTTCACTTCTCTCTATTTCCCAAGTGAGCTATTTCTCTTACAAGTCTTTGTATTTGGCATTATTTGATTTGTATCACAACGTACTTTTCTCCTTGTCGTAAACTACTGTGATAATGCATTGCAAGAGGGAACCATTTCAATAAACCATTAAGAGATTTTTGGATCCTGAATGGCAGTTTTTATTACTCTGAAGATAAGCTAATTCTGTAATCTACCATCTTGTTAAATGTACACACACATTCAAACAATTGTCAGACTGCAGGCAGCTTAGAAAATACATCTTCTCTTTTCCTCTCTTACACCATTATGTCTTTGTGCATGTACACTGAATTCAAAGGTAAAGCACAAATGAATAGAGCAATTATCATGTAGAGTGGAGGAAATTAGGCTGAGTAAAAGTTTTTAGTTAACTATGTGATTCCCAGTCACCTGCATGGCAGCGGCAGCAGAGAGCTCAGAGGCATCTGGTCATTTCCTGTGATGGCTTCTGCACCTCTCTCTGGCTGTGGAGTTGAATAGTGATTATATACTGCCACTCTGGTAGACAAGGTGGGCTGATAGCAGTTCCTACGTAAGTCTGGGGTGTATGGAAGGTTAGTGAGGCATTGATACATGTCCTCATTTGTCCCAGAAAGATGTGATTGTAACCATGCTTGGTCAGAAACTTCTTTTCCCTTGCAGACAATTTTATGTGTATCCTCTGAATCTGGTCCCTACTCTCCACTTGCTCAGATCTGGATTTTTTTCTCCAAAAGATCCCACATAGTAGGAGCATCCCGGATGGCTCTAAATAGGACCATATAAATGCTTTAGCGATTGATTACAAATTATCTGGAAACAAATAAAAAATTAGAAAATCTCAGTAAAGGGATATAAATTATAAAAAAGAACCAAGTGGAAATTATGGAACTGAAAAAATATAACAAAAGAAAAATTTTAAAGTGTTGTTTTAAACTTGTAATGATAGGTTTAATAATAGAGTGGAGACAAAAAAGGATAAAGCCAGTAGGTTTCAGGACAGATCAATGGAATTTACCCAATATGAACAGACAGAAAATATATTGGAAAAATAACTGAATAAAGACTCAGGCTCTTGTGGAACAGTGTCATAAGATCCAACATTCATAGGATCAGTGTTCCCGAGGGAAAAGGGGGAGTGAAATGAAAGAGTATTTGAATAAATAATGGCTGAAAACTTACCAAATTTGGTAAAAACAAAACAACAACAACAAAAAAACCTTACAGATCCCAAAAGTTGAACAAATCCCAAACAGGGTAAAACAAATGAACACACATCATAATCACACACTTATAAACAAAAGACAAAGGAAATATCTAGAAGGTAGCCAGAGAAAGAACACATCGCATGCAGAGGAACACCAATTCAAGTGACACTGAATTTTCGTCTGAAACCATGGAAGCAGAGGGAGGAGGTACAACATTTTTCAATGGCTTAAAGAAAATAGCTGTCAACTGTGACTTCTATAACGAGTGAGACTATTCTTCAGAAATAAAGAAGAAATAAAGATATTCTTAGACAAGAAAAAACTAAAAGAATTTGTTCCTAGCAGACCTACCCTTAAAAACTGGCTAAAGAAATTTCTTTAAATGGAAAGTAAAAGATAGAAGAAAGAATCTTGAAATATCAGCATGAAGGAACAAGAGGAAGAGTAGAAACATGCATTTAATAAACTATTTTTTATCTCATGAGTTTTATAAATCATATTTGATGATTGAAACACAAATTCTAACATCATCTGCTATTCAAGACAGTAATATTTAAAAGAGGGAAAAGTACAGGGGTTTTAATGGTAATGAAGCTTCTATACTTCATTGGAAATAGTAAAATGTTGATATTGTACCTAGTATGTCTCATATATATACTATAATACCTAGAGCAATCACTATGAATGTCATGTAAAGAGGTATACCCAAAAACACTATAAGTAAATCAAGACAGAATCCTGAGATGTTTAAGTAACTCAAAGGAAAGAAAAAAAAAAACAGAAACAGAGGAATGATCATCAGAGGAAGTAAATAGAAAAGAATTAATAAAATAGTGGACTTAAGCACTAACATAAAAATAATTATGCCAAATACCAGTAGTCTAAATACATCAATCAATAGACAGAGATTAGCAGTGGATTAAGAAATCAAGCTTCAACAATATTTTACAAATAAATCAGTTGAAATTCAATAACATAGACTGAAAGTAAAAAGATATACCATGCAAAGATGGGATTAAAAAAAGTAGACATGGCTGTATTAGGACAAGGTAGACTTCAGAGGAAAGGAAACTACCATAGATAATGAAGGAAATTGCATAACGATAAATGGATCAATTCATTAAGAAGACATAAATAAGTCAGTCCTCCATGGGTTCTACATCCACAGATTCAACAAATCGTGGATCAAAAATATTTGAACAAAAAAGCAGTAAAAAATAGCAATACAACAATAAAAAATAATACAAATAAAAACACCAACAAAGCATAACATTCACAGAGCAGTTACATTGCTTTAAGTATTATAAGTAATCTAGAAATGATTTAAAGTATATAGGAAAATAGGTTATATGCAAATACTGTACCATTTCGTATAAGAAACTTGAGCAGCCACAGATTCTGATATCCTCAGGAATCCTGAAACCAATTTCCTGTGGATATTGAGAGATGACGGTACCTTAAATGTGTGCTTACATAAAATATCCCACAATACACAGAGCAAAAATTGATAGTGCTTAAAAGAGGAATAGATAAAACTGCAATTATAGTTGAGGACCTCAACCTCCCCACCCTCAGCAACTGATAGAACTGCTAGACAGAAGATCTGAACAACACAATCAACCAACAAGATCTAATTGACATTTATAGAACATACCACACAACAACAGCAAGGTATACAACACATTTTTTAAAGGGCCTATAGAACATTCACCAAGATAGACTGTACCTGAGGTCATAAAGTAAACCTTAGCAAATTAAAATAAATGAAATCATATTACGTGTTTTGTCTGACCATAATGGAATCAAACTATAAATCAATAACAGAAAGAAAACACAAAAATCTCAGAAGACATGGAAATTAAACAACACACTTCTAAATAATCTATAGATCAAAGAAGAAGCTTCAAAGGAAAATTTACTTCTAAATAATTTATACATCAAAAAAGAAGCCTCAAAGGAAAATTTAAAAATTGTGTCCAACTAAATGAAAATGAAAATGCAACATATCCACATATATGAGATGCAGCTGAGACAGTGCTGAGAGGGAAACAATATGAGAATGAGGAAAGATCTCAAATTAAAAATCTGTGTCTACTTCAAGAAACTAAGTAAGAATAAAACAAAATAAACCCAAAGCAAGCAGAACAAAGAAACAATAAAGAATGAACAAAAATCCATGAAAGTGAAATTAGAAAAACATATAGAAAATCCATGTAAAAAGCTGGCCGTTTAAAAAAATCAATAAAATTGATAAACCTCTAGCAAGACTGACAATAATAAAAAGAGAGAAAACACAATTTAGCAATATTGGAAATGAAGTAAACCTACTTCCAATATCACTACAGATCCTACAGCCATGAAAAGGCAAATGAAGGAATACTATGAACAACTTTATCCTTATAAAGTCAGTAACTTAGAAAATATGTAGCAATTCCTCAAACACCACACAATGTCAAAACTCAACCAAGGTGAAATAGATAATCTGACTAGCCCTATAGCCTTCAAATTCATTGCATTCATAAATTTAAAACTCTTGAGAAAGAAACTTCTGGGCCCACATGCTTCCACTGGAGAATTTTACAAATTATTTTAAGAAGAATCAACAGCAAGGTTGCTTGTTCAGAAAAAAAGAAAAGAAGTGAACATCTTCTAACTCATTTGATGAAGCCTATTCAACATCACTAGTTATTAGGGAAATGCCAGTCAAGACCACGAGATATATGCCTATCAGAATACCTAAAGTAAAAATTGTAATAGCAGCAACACCAACTGTTGTTTAGGATATAAGGAAACTGGATTACTCATCAAGATTGCCAGTGAAAATGTAAAATAGTGTCATCTTTCTGGAAAGCAATTTGGTAGTTTCTTTAAAAAACTGAAAAAAAACTGTACATGTGATTACCATACAGCCCAGAAATTATACTCTTGGGCATTTATCTCAGATAAATAAAGACCTATATTCACACAAAAGCCTATACACAAATGTTTACAGCACCTTTGTTTGTAATAGTCAAAACCCAAAATCAGCACATATATCTAACACCAAGTAAAATGGCTAAAAAAAAGCTGGTGCATCCATACCATTGACTACTACTCAACAATAAAAGGAATAAACTATTTATATATGTAACAACTTTGATGAATCTTCATGTAGTTACGTTGATTAAAAAAGCTAATCTCTAAACATTATATAACATTCAATTTTTATGACAGTTCTGAAATGACAAAAGGTTAGAGATGAAGGACAGATCAGTGATTACAGGTTTTAGGGGATGGGAGGAGAGAGTTATAAAAGGGCAATATGTAGTGTCTTTATTGGGATGGATCTGTGTAGTATCTTGACTGGCTTGGTGAATACACCAATATACATCAGATAAAATTGTGTAGAACTAAATAAATATATGCACACGTACACATACAAACTATTACAACTGCGTGTGAATCTACAGTTACCTCAATTTTAAAAGTATTCTGTTCTTCCCTGTTTCTCCTAACTATGAAGTTGGTTCACTCCCACCTACGCCCAAAACAAATTTATCTTGTCACCACTTTCTGCTGAGCTTTGATATAGCACTTGACTTTCTCAGCTAGAACTCTTGCAGCAACGATCAGTTGGTCAAAATTGGTACTGAATTCAACTCTATTGGCACATCATCTAGACAACAATCTTCCAGAAATATTTAGCCTGAATCCAACCAAGCTCTTGGACCTCACTCCAGTTTACGAGGAAGAAGTTAAATGGCATCAAGAGAAAACAATAGGCTAAGCCAAAATTTAAGACATTCTACAGGTCACGTGGCATGGAAATCATTTTTTTAAAGTCATGATCTATGGAACTTTCTTTCAGCTTACTTTTAACTATACCTATATTGATGCGCATATTTGCATAGAGGATAGATAAAACAACCATGCAAAATGTTGACAATTGTTGAATCAATGGTAAGTATATCACTGCAGTACTTTTTCAACTTTTCTGTTTGCCAGGACATGTTTTTTCCTTCTTTTTCTTTTCTTTTTTCTTTCTTTTTTTTTTTTGGAAATGGAGTTTTGCTCTCGTTGCCCAAGTTGGAGAGCAATGGCACAATCTCGGCTCACTGCAACCTCCCCCTCCTAGGTTCAAGAGATTCTTATGCCTCAGCCTCACAAGTAGCTGGGATTACAGGCACCCGCCACCATGTCTGGCTAATTTTTTGTATTTTTAGTAGAGACAGTGTTTCAGTATGTTGGCCACGCTGGTCTTCAACTTCTAACCTCAGGTGATCCACCCTCCTTGGCCTCCCAAAGTGTTGGGATTACTGGCATGAGCCACTGAGCCCAGCCACCAGGACATTTTCTTAATAAAAGGTTGGTGGAAACAGATTCCGCTGTCCGACTGGGATTGATGATCTTTCAGATCCCTTCCCACTGTGATATTCAGACATGAAGTTCAAATCTTGGCTGTAATATTTATTAGCTGTGTCCTCTCAGTCTCAGTTTTTCTTATGTATAAAGATGAAGGATTTGGAACATCTCTAAAATTCTGGTTCTTAAAGTCACCAGAGAATTGATTCACAATCTTTCAGTAATCTACTGACACGATGAAGAACCCTCCATGCCAGCACATTTTTCTTCCAATCTGAATCTTTCAAACAGTAATTTAAAGACTTCTTCATCTTCTGGACCCAATAAAGTAGGAAGGAAGAAGATAAGAGAGATGTTGTATTAGTCCATCCTTGCACTTCTGTAAAGAAGTACCTGAGACTAGGTAATTTATTTTTTAAAAAAAGGTTTAATTGGTTCATAGTCCTGCAGGCTGTACAGGAAACAGTGGCTGCTGCTTCTCCAGAGGCCTCAGGAAACTTACAATCATGGTGGAAGGTGAAGGGGAAGCAGGCATGTCTTACATGGCAGGTGCAGAAGGAAGAGAGAAAAGGGGGAGGGGGTGCTATGCACTTTTAAACAACCAGATCTCACTATAATTCACTCACTCTTTATCACCAGAACACCACCAAGGGGATGGTGCTAACCCATTAATGAGAACTCTGACCCCATGATACAATCATCTGCCACCAGGCCCCACCTCCAACACTGGGGATTACAATTCAACGTGAGATTTGGTGGGGACACGAATCCAAATCATATCAGATGTCTTCAAACTTTCAATGATGACTAATGTGTCAGGAAAGAATGTACAGATTAGTAGGAATGAATATGTCCAGTAAACATGGAATAATAACTGAAAGGATCTGCCCTACTCAATAGTATCCCAGCTTTCATTTTGTCCACATAATCCCAAGATGCTAGGTTGTCTCCTTTGTAAATTAAATACCTCAAAGGACATTCTCCAAGCCTTTTAGATACTTCCTTTTCCCTGTACCATAGGTTGACACAACTGTCTGCCTTGGCTGCAGAGAAAGCTCATTAGCACAAATGTATGCATTAAGTCTTCCCCAGAGCCCATCTCTGGCTGTACAGAGAGAGTTCTTCAGGGTCTTATTATAGAAGGAACAACCCAGTCTCCATTGCAGTCACCTCATTAGGAGTTCCTTTATCTCATCTACCACATTTCTATCCCTACTTTCAGGCCAAGTTTCCCATGTGGAAACAGCTATCCAGATGGCTCATGTTTGGAATATATCCATGTGATATATATTCATTTATTAATATTATAAAAGAAATGGTATACACTGGATACCTTAAAATGACAAAAAAGACTTTGTTCAAGTGTATTGCAATAGGAGGTAAAGGCTATTGTAATAGGGTACAGAGATTGAACACAACTCCAAATACAACAGGAACAAATGAGAATTTATAGCCACAGGCAGGGTGAGGCTGTTTATGAAAAATTTCTAGGAGGAACGTACTCAGGGGTCAAGGACAGAGTGAGGAAAAAGAAGAACTTGATTAATATCAAGGGTAAGGGGATTCTCAACAAATTGGCTTAGCAGAGTTCTTTGCTAAATCTGGACTTTGAAGGCTGAGAACATGGGCCAAGCATGAGGCCTACTCAGGAAAAGGGCTCAGAGTTTGGTCAAGATGGGAGTCATTGTCAATACTCTGTGACTTCCTGTGGTAGGAAGGTCTCCCTAAGAATGGGACATTTGGCCAAGACCTGAAAGAAGAGAAAGAGTCCGCCCAGTGAAGAGAAGGGAAAGAATGTTCTAGGTGGGGAAGAAGAGGAAATAATATTCCTCATTTCATACATTGGTCAGTCTCCTCTGACAGTTCATTTCTTTCTTTGAATGTTCTGTGAGTCTCACAGACATGTCAAGCACACTGGACCTAGGAGTCAGGAACCTTGTACCCACTGTACAGCTAACTGCTCATCTGGTTTCACTGAGCTCCTCCAGATCTGAGTTTCATTATACAACAGAAAGAGGTTACTACCATTTGGATGGGATATTATTCTGGGGGTTATATTGCACATTGCAGGATATTTGTAATTACTGCCCTCTGCCCAATGAATGCTGGTAATGTTCTCTAAATATTCTGAAAACCAGTAATGATGTCCCACTTACACACATTATCAGAGGTCCCCCAGTTGGGAAGGAGGTGAATTTACCTCCAGTTGAAGATCACTATATAATTACAAAGATTCCTATTAGCTCTCAGTTGCCTGATTCTATCTGAATTGTAAATTCATCTGAAAGAACCAGCCTCCATCTTAATTCACTCTCTCCCCAAGCTTCCCTGATACTTCAGCTTGATTCAGACAGCAATTACTTACAATATTTATATGTTGCCTCAGGGTTCAAAAAGTTATGTAGGTGGGTAAGTATGACTCCTGATCTCTGAATGTGGGTGAAAGAGGCAGCTCTTTTCTCTGGGAAGGTTCTATATGAGCCAGAACTAGGAAAACCCTCCTTGTAACTTAGTTAATGGAAAAAGGATAGATAATGGGTCATCAACTTGTCACAGGCAAGGATTAAAGTGGGAGGCAAAATTTCAGATAGAACTTTCCAGAGGCTGAGCATTCACATTTTTTCCTCTTTTCCCCTTTGGAAATTAAACTGCTGATCTTTCTAAGCAGTCTCCTCGAGGATTTCTCTATTGAGAACAATCTCTGAGATTTTGTTAAGATAAATATAGGCACTGACATCCTTCTCCAGCAAAATCCCAAATCCTAAAATGTTGTATTTTCTCCTTGTGTGAGAATTTAAAATATGTAAATTGTGTCTATATACATATTTAACGCATTTTCCAAATTCTGTTTGCTATTCAGAGTGTAGGATATTTTGGACCCGCTTTGAAGGGAATGTACGCTGATGTTTTACAGTATCTCCTGCAGTGTAGCTACCGTTAAGTGGCAGTGATAAATAATTACCACTGGCTCTGATTGCTTAGAGAATTGCCAAGTGATAATTTGTGATGTAATTAAGTAAAATAGACCAATGTTTTCTTTCACCACTTTCATAAAATAATTTCCCAGTGAGGCCTCAGAGCTTCTGTGGGTAATGTTACCTGGTAGAGTAAAATTAACTCTCCAAACACACAGCACTTTGGATAGGAAAAGTCAACCATTCCATTGGATTTGTTGTTGTTGTTAAATGAACTATGTTGACCCCATGTTCCTACATTTATTCTTTTGTAAACTTATTAAATGTTATCTTTTGTTTGTTTCTGATTCTTAGAATTAGACTGGAGCCTATGTTCTGATCAGGGAACAAAAGTAGGTCCAATAGAGCTCTCAGCCCACTGGTTTATGAAGAGAGTGCAGGGAGAGGGTGAGGCCACTCTTCAGTCTCCGTGACCTGCCTGACTTGGGCTAGGCTGGGGCACCATGGGTGTGTCTGTGGGCCCTTCTCTAGAAAAATCCTAAGAACTCCTACATCTCTATCCTGACATATCTGGTCCTGCCAATTAACTCTCATATTCACAGCGTTCTAGACTCCAAATGACTTTGGAAACCTCCAAAGGGGACTCTTCTGCCCAAGTTAAGCAAATACTCAGTTCTGGAAGAAGTATAGGTAACATTTGCAGAAAGCTTTTCCCCTCAGGGCCATGGGAATATATGTAACCTGGTTTTGAAGGATGATCAAGCCACCTATCATTACTGTTACTTGTTAGCCACCACTGGGCATTATAGGAGTTGGTCAAGACCCAGAGTTCTTTCCATTAGCTTTGCCTTATTGGTGCCAAAAATCAGAAATAGTATAGTCAATGGTCAGGGTGTTCCTGGGCCTCAGAGCTGTGAAAGTCACAGCAGTCTTATATCCTGCTAGTTCCAAGAATCTAATAACCATGATGTGTCTTGAGGAAGATAAACAGTTGAAGGATGATACTCAGGTAGAAGAATACCAGCCTGCAAAACAGTCAACAAGCTGCATTTCTATCAAAGCTGCCTTGAATGTATTACCTATGAAGATAAGACTTTTCTTTCAGTTGTATAATAATTTCCTACAGCTCTCTCCTTCTAATCTTTCATGAATTTGATTGCCTGCCTCTGTTTAAATTTCTCGTGATTAAGAAGGCTAGAATTTGTAAAATGAGAAAGGATAAACCAACTTTGAAAACTTAAAATCAGACTAAAGACTCTCTAAGTTCAATCCATTTCTATTAGGTGTGAATTACCCATATTTTTCAGGGTTGAGATTGCTCATTACAGGCAACTAATTTTAGAGCCTTGAGACTTCCCTTGGTTGTAAAATCTTGTCATCCTTTTAGAATGTATTGATCTCTTTATTAAATACGGAGGTTTGGAGTTTTCATTGGAGTAGGCAATTCCCTGAGTTAATTAAAATTATGAGATGCTGTACCCTTCTAACTCAAGTTACAGGTGTGCTTTCTGTGAAAGGCAATACCTACACAGTTGCTTTACTAATTCACTATTTAATTCAAGTTACCTTGCACACCGTTATCAGAGTTTATGATTTCAGAAACGTATCTCTTGATTGCAAGAGTGATTGCAGAATATTACCAAGAGGGAAGGAGCTCAGTAGTGTAAAATCATTCAAAGCAAAGTAGTACCACAGGATAGATATTTTTCTTTAAAAAACCCTCATCATATTGTCCAATTTCTTATTCCAAAAGTGGTTTTGTAGTTATAAGAGTTAGATAGATTCAGGAGAAAGAATTTCTATTTCAGGTAGTGACTAGCACATTTCCATGAACCCAGTGCCAGGCGCGGTAGCTCACACCTGTAATCCCAGCACTTTGGAAGGCTGAGGCAGGTGGATCACCTGGGTCAGGAATTCCAGATCAGCCTGGCCAACATGGTGAAACCCCGCCACTACCAAAAATATAAAAATTAGCTGTGTGTGGTGGCCGGCACCTGTAATCCCAGCTACTCGGGAGGCTGAGGCAGGAGAACAGTTTGAACTGGGCTGCAGGGGTGGGGAGCCGGGTGGGAGGTTGCAGTAAGCCAGGATCACACCACTGCACTCCAGCTTGAGTGACAAGAGTGAAACTCCATCTCAATATATATATAAATGTCAACTGAATTTCATTGGAAGTAAGAGTAACGTGACCATCTTACTTAATTCACTCATGTCAGAGGGAAGATTTTGCTGTTTGTGGCTCTGAGTAGGCTGATATGGTCCTAACTCCATGCCTAGTGCTCAAGAAGTCTTCATGGAATAGTTAAAGAATAATCCCCAAAGTGATATTTTTGTGATTTTAGAAGATGCTAGTTTACAGGGTGTGTGTGTGTGTGTATGTTGTCCATCATGAATTGTGAAATCACTCTATGTCATTAGACAGGAATGCTGAGACATTTGGTGACCCACTGCCTGCTTTTGGTTTATGGGTGTAGAAAAACCGTGGTGTAAACCTCGATTGAAAATAGAATGGCCCAAATGGAAGTGCTTAAACCAATGCTAATTTAGCTGTATTAAGCGCTTATTTGCATTCTTGAAACTCTTCCTAGTTTTTACTTTCCGGCAGATCCTCAGCCAAGGGATTTACTAGAATAGACAAGCATGAAATTAATTTTTTATACTTGTTTAGTAATAGATGGGAAGATCATAGCTCACTTCCATTGGGATGGTTTTTTGTTTTGTTTTTAATTTCTTCTGCTGCTCCTCTCTATGGGCCCTGGTGCAATCTCTATCCAGAGAGCTACCTGAAATAAACCCTTCCCCATTTGTATTTTGGGCTGTCTTAAAGTGGTGTTTGAGGACCAGATCTTTCCCAATGACTGAGAGTCTCATGTTATACAAGCCTTCCTGTTTGTAACATTTGTTATTCACAGCTCTTGACTGCATTTAATCACTGACTGCATTCACACTACATTAACCTTATGTGAATTCAGGCATGACCCTCTCCTAAACCAGAATCAAATCTGTTTCCTTTCCTCCTCTTCGACCCAAGGTGCTCAGTAAAACATTGCTCTCTATAAGTATGAGTCATCATAGAAAAAGTGCTTAAGGAAACACACCAGACATCAGCAATGAGCATGAGAAACTTTGAAGAGTAAGGAAATTCAACCACTAGTGATCTCAGTGTTGGTCAAGGCAAGTTGGCACCATGCTTACCTTCCTTCTTTCGCTAAGAAACATTTGCTGAGCATCTACTATGTACAGGTACTGGTGATTGCCAGGGATTCAAAGGCAAATGCATCACACTCCCAGCTTGGATGGAGCTGATGGTCTAGACTAGCAGGGCAAGCATTCCTTTGTTATAAATAGGACAGGAAATATTCTCTTTTGCAGACATGGCACCTGCTTATGGTGGTATTTTATTACATTTGGTAGACCCCACCAGCCCATGTACTTCTGAGTAACCCTTGACAACCCTGATATCAAGTAATGTTAATATTAATGTTGTGTGATACTGTGCTGGGTGCTGATTCTTACTGTGTAAGAACTAGACACAACTACAGCACCTCTGACTCACCTCCTGCCTGACATAGTTCCTTTGGTCCTTGTTCTCTTCACACCCATATCTAATTGGTACCTAAGTCCTGGCTACTAGCCTTCTGGTTCCTCCCACATCTCTATCATTTCCATTCCGCTCTCACCCAGTGTATTGCATCACTTCCCTCTAACTGAGCTGCTAGACTACAGTCCCCTCCCTTTGATGCACCCACAGTTCCTGCTGCCAGTCCAAATCTCCCTGAGGCACAGAATCCATCATTTCCTTCATCAGCATAACAGTCAGCAGTTCTCCCACCAAGCAGAATGAGATGAATCACAATCACATTCCTGATCTTATTTTTACCTTCCTTTTCATTTGCCCCATGGCACAGGAAAACTTTGCATTCCTCCGACACATGGTGTCTACACGCTAAACTCTTACTGTTGCTTATGTGGCTCCTTCTGCCCTTTCCCTTCTATGTCCAGTGTCCAAACCTCCCCATTTCTCATGACCCAATGGAAGACTTTCCAAAACTCCCCAATCATAAGTGATCTCTCCTTCTTGTAATTCCCAAGCACTTTGCAACTCCTGTTATTTTCTCTTTCATGTCATATTTACTCAGGTAATAATGAAGACTACCATGACCATCAGCACTTTTTGTGCATTACCATGAGCTGCTAAGTCTTTATGTGCACTGCACATACCAGTGAGGTGTAGGTGCTGTGATCCTTCTACAGATGAGGGAATGAAACCACACAGAGATTAAGTTACTTGCTAAGCTTACATAGGACAGCTGGGATTTAAATCAGGCGCTGCCGAACTCTGAACCCTCATTGCTTCCTATGTACATATATTTTACTGTCTCCGACTGATTTCCACCTACTAGCAGGAAAGTAAAATTACTTTTTTCTCTTTGTGTCTTCCACAGCGTACAGAATCATTAAATCTTTGAACAAATGCCTCCTGACTCCTTATTGCAGTTGCAGGTACTTCAACATTTTTAAAAGAAGACACTGAATAGTAAGAAATTGCATTAAATTTTGAAGTGAAGAAATAGATGCATTTGATACTAATTTAATTCTCTTCAATTCTTGGGAGACTATAGAAGCACCTGGACCAAATGTGATAAAATGTTGGTTTTTATTTATTCAAACCACTGCTTTATTTAAACCAAAGAACTAGAGGAAAGACAACATCTAGGGAAATTAACTGTAAATGATGAGTTATTGCACATGCACACACACAGTGATACATACTCTATTTCTCCACAGAAACACAGATGAAAAAATATCCTGGCAGATTGGAATTTAAAAGCTTTAGTTTCAAGTGTCATTTTAAGTGGTGGATATGAATGCTTTGCACTCTGGTGTCTATATCCGGAGATGGATAGGCCTGCCAGGAGTGGTCTGGAGAAACACACGCTCTTATTTCCATGCTGTCCTTGAGAGAATACTGTCTTCACCGTTTTTGTCACAATATTCTCTATACTGTTTCAAAATCAGGGCCTTGTTCTTGGACAAGAACATTTCCCTTTGTGTTTTGTCCTCAGTAGCAATGGTCAGATAGGGGTGGACTGGGGCTGAGGATGACTGTCCCCAAACTCTCCCTGTATATTGTTGCCATACTTGGTAGAGAGACACACATTGGCAATGACTCTAGCTGTTTTTATAAAATAAACACTATTCTTAGTCAAGCGTCTGTGAACTGAACTGAACCAAAAATTCAGAAGCAGTTTGAAACAATGTAGTTGGCTCCCTATCTAAAACTCCACCTGTGTGTTATCAGATGTTTGAATATAATGTATTCAATATACTGTTTCTAAAAATCTGATGCTGAGGCTTTGAAGGCCAAGTATTCTTGAATTACAATTCATAATAAGTTAGGCAACTCATTATTCTGGTATTTCAGAGAATTATATTCTTATGCTAACACAAATCCAAAAGTTTCCAGTACTGATTGAAATAAGATAAAATTCAAAGAGATGAAAATTTGCTTGCAGGATTTTTCCTTTCCTTTCCTTTCATTTCCTTTCCTTTCCTTTTGTTTCCTTTCCTTTCGTTTCCTTTCCTTTCGTTTCGTTTCCTTTCCTTTCCTTTCCTTTCATTCTTTTCTTCTCCCTCTCCCTCCCTCCCCTCTTCTTTCTCTCCCCTTCTTTCTTCCTTTTTGCTTTTTTCTTCTTCCCTTCCATCTTTCCTTTTTCTTCTTGAGAATGTGAGCCTCATCAAATTATGTGAGATAGAGTTAAATCCAGGCTTCTGTTCTCTCTGTAACCAACTTTACTGAGAAAAGTGATTGTCTAATTTAAGTTTCCAGCTAAGATTCAGAGTAGTAAATTTAATACAACCTTTTGCTAACTTTAATTCTACTAGAGCAAAGCCAACCATTTTTCATTAGCACACTTCTTGAATCTCATATTTTCAGAACACATTTTTTTTTTTTTCTTTCTCCTTGATTACCTCACTGAGAAATAAGGATTTATTTGCTTAGGAGCACAATGGCACACATTCAGCTAAAACCTGAATTATGTAAGAATTATTAGAAACCATTTAGGAAAGTGTCTCACATGAATTCCTATTTTAGACAGTTTTTCAAAGACCCACAGGCCTAGAAGAGGAGAAAATAAGCTCACCTGGAAACAAAACAAAATTTGCATACTCCCTATTGTCCTGCTACCATCATCATCATGAAAACAGTGACTTAGAGGGATATCTCTATAATTCATGTAAATACAAATACTGCCTCCTGTTGGAATAGGAGGTTTCTTCACACATATTATTTTGGATAGTGCTAGCAATAACCCTACAAGGGTAAGGAACAGGAAACTGTCCATTGATGAACTTCAGTCTTGTATGGATGGTTGCATGTTTGGTGAGTGGCAGATCCACAGTGTTAAGCCCAATCACCTTTTACAAGTACAGGCCCTATTGCCAGTTTACCAAAGGAGGACTCTTCCCCAGTCTAGGGGCCAAAATACATCAGCAGACATACAGAAGGAGCATACTTGCCTCTCCACCTTGGCTTAGACATCATTATCAGAGGAAAGGCAAAGCACACTCTGTAACTGTAAGAACCACATCATGGTTATTTTAGTAAGTAATTTTGAAAGATGTTTCAAATGGGATGAAGAGAGGAAGACATGTGGTGGGATGCAATGTTTTTGCACCTATAACCAAGACATGGATATTTGGTGAAAATCATCTGCAAAACCACTTTGTGGTTTGTGGTGGACCTTAAGAAATTTCCAAAAGCAAATCACCATATTAAGTGTGATGTCAAGAGGTTTAAAGACAGAACTGGCCAAAGAGATTTTTTTTATAAAAAATGTTTATTTTTTGCTTTTATTTCAGCAGAGTTTTGAGGGAACAGGTGGTGTTTGGTTACAAGGATAAGTTCTTTAGTAGATTTTGGTGCACTCATCACCTGAGCAGTGTACACTGTATCCAGTGTGTACACTTTTATATCTCATTCCCCTCCTATCCTTCCCCTCAAGTCTCCAAAGTCCATTGTATCATTCTTTTTTTTTTTTTTTTGAGATAAGGTCTCACTCTGTTGCCCAGGCTGGAGTATAGTAGTGGGATCTCGGCTCACTGCAAGCTCCGCCTCCCAGGTTAACGCCGTTCTCCTGCCTCAGCCTCCTGAGTAGCTGGCACTACAGGTGCCCACCGCCACACCCAGCTAATTTTTTGTATTTTTAGTAGAGACGGGGTTTCACCGTATTAGCCAGGATGGTCTCGATCTCCTGACCTCATGATCTGCCCACCTCGGCCTTCCAAAGTGCTGGGATTACAGGCGTGAGCCATGTGCCCAGCCATTGTGTCGTTCTTATGCCTTTGCATCCTCATAGCTTAGTTGAAACTTGAATACTTTCTCATGGGTAAGAACTTACTAATTTCCACTATTTTGTATTTCATTTGTATTGTGCTGTTGACTTAGGTTTCTTTTTTTTTTTTCATTTTTTTTTTTTATTATACTTTAAGTTCTAGGGTACATGTGCCTAATGTACAGGTTTGTTACATATTTATACTTGTGCCATGTTGGTGTGCTGCACCCATCAACTCGTCATTTACATCAGGTATAACTCCCAGTGCAATCCCTCTCCCCTCCCCCCTCCCCATAATAGGCCCCAGTGTGTGATGTTCCCCTTCCTGAGTCCAAGTGATCTCATTGTTCAGTTCCCACCTATGAGTGAGAACATGTGGTGTTTGGTTTTCTGTTCTTGCGATAGTTTGCTGAGAATGATGGTTTTCAGCTGCATCCATGTCTCTACAAAGGACACAAACTCATCCTTTTTTATGGCTGCATAGTATTCCATGGTGTATATGTGCCACATTTTCTTAATCCAGTCTGTCACTGATGGACATTTGGGTTGATTCCAAGTCTTTGCTATTGTGAATAGTGCCGCAGTGAACATACGTGTGCATGTGTCTTTATAGCAGCATGATTTATAATCCTCTGGGTATATGCCCAGCAATGGGATGGCTGGCTTTAAAGCCTCAGGTGCTTAACTCATATGTACAACAGTAGAACCTAAAAATGACTCACTACTTATAATCTCTAACTGCTCACAGTATAACGATGAAACCCCTGTAGATAAAAATTTACTAAGTCCTAATTTGTATAAAATCCTTTATGGGGAAAAAATTTAAGTTTCCTATTTTCTGCTAGTAGAGTTCTTTACATTTCACTGGCAATTTGCAGTTCACACAGTCCTCTCACATACATTATCACATTTGAACTTATAATTAATTCAAAACTAATATCCATAACTGACTGTATAAATGCTGTGCACATTATAGAAAAGGGTGGGAGAAATGTAAATATCCATTTGTCATGTTAGTTCATTTTGATACAAGTGCTAAAATACTCTGATGGAATTGTGATTGCAGACAATAAAGTAAATCAAAAAAATTTTCCCCCTGAGTTTTTGGAGTTAAACCATATATAAATGTAAATGATTTGGTAGAATGAAGAAACTCTAGAAATGTCTTCTGTTCTCATTTCTGCCATTTGCGTAAAGTAGCTGAACTGCTGATGTCCATTTTGGTTTGCTTAGAATCCTTGTTAGAATATTTATGAAGATTTATTATGGCAGATTATAAACTCTAGAAGGCATTGTTTTTTAAAATAAACTTTTCATTTACAATTTTGGATTTACACAATTACTATGAAGACAGTACAGAGACTTCCCCTATGTCCCGCCTTCTAATTTCCTCTATTATTTTCACCTTACATTAGGACAGTGTTACTGTTATGACTAATGAACCATTATTAATATATTATTCATTAATGTCCATATTTTATTTGGATTTTTTAAGTTTTTACCTAATGTCCATTTTCTGTCCCAGGATTCCACCCAAGATCCTACATTACCGTTAGTCTTTATGTTTCTTTAGGCTCCTCTTGACTGTGACAGTTTCTAAAACTTTCCCTATTTTTTGATACACTCAACAATTTTGAGCAGTACCAGTCAGGTATTTTGTAGAATGTCCCTCACTTGGAATTTGTCTAATATTTTTCTCATGATTACTCTTGGGTTGTATTTATTTGGGAGGAAGATCATAGAGGTCAAGTGCCATTTTCATCACCTTAGGAAGCATAAATACAGTCAACATGATGTATCACTGGCTAGGTTGAACTGGATCACCTGGCTGAGGTAGCGTTTCTCTACTGTACAGTAACTCTTCTTCCTCTTTCTATATTGTACCCTTTGAAGGAAGCCACGATGCTCAGCTCACTTATGGAGTGGGGAGTTATGCTCCCTGTGTTTGAGGGTGGAGTATTTACATAAATTATTTGGTCTGATAGCCATTTTAAATTTTAAAAAGCTAGGATTCCAGAAGTCAAAGGATGTTGTAAAAAGTGAAGAGGAGCCGGGCGCGGTGGCTCAAGCCTGTAATCTCAGCACTTTGGGAGGCCGAGACGGGCGGATCACAAGGTCAGGAGATCGAGACCATCCTGGCTAACCTGGTGAAACCCCGTCTCTACTAAAAAAAAAAAAAAACTAGCCGGGTGAGGTGGCGGGCGCCTGTGGTCCCAGCTATTCGGGAGGCTGAGGCAGGAGAATGGCGTAAACCCGGGAGGCGGAGCTTGCAGTGAGCTGAGATCCGGCCACTGCACTCCAGCCTGGGCGACAGAGCAAGACTCCGTCTCAAAAAAAAAAAAAAAAAAAAAAAAAAAGTGAAGAGGAAAACAATAAGGAAATTCATACAAGGAAGCCAAGAACTAAGGTAATCACTGCAGCTAAGTTAAGAGGTAGGCTTACACTCCTCCACACTGGCGAAGCTTCATGACTTGAGACACAGTCCATGTAACTCTTTCCCGCCTGCCCAGTTTCTCTGGAAAAGTAAAGCATTCAAACATTTGGAAACTGTAATGAAGTCCATAATCCTTTTACTTTTCTCCTGGGATCATCCCAGGAATATAACTTTTCCTTCATTGCCAGTGCCTGTCCTGCAATAAGGTTCTGGTCTCCAAAATGCATAGAATGATTTCTAGGCAGAGCTCAGCATTTTCTCTTGGAGTGGATAAGTGTGGATATGTGATGAAAAGATGTGCCAGCTTGTAGTTAAAGGAGTAAAAATGAGATAAAGATTAAGTAATTCGCTTAAGATCTTCAAAATTAATTATTTCTACCTTCACCATTCAACTAAAAGTGCTCTCCCACAAGCCCCCAAAGAGTACTTGTCGAAGGCAATGGTCCTGTCTCCTTTCTATTCTCCTTGATCTTTCCTTTGCATTTGACTTTGTTAACTACCTTTTGCTATTGGATAGCTATTGCTATGTAACAAACCATCTCAAAACTCTGTGGCTTAAGAAAGCAATCATTTGTTGCTGTTTATGCACCTGTGGGTAGCTGCAGTTTATCTAGGCTGGGTTCACCTAGGTGGCACTACTTCTAATGAAAACCTGCTAGTTGGCTGGGGAGTCACTGGTCTGTGTGTCTTTCACCCTTGTTCACAGTTCAGCATGCTGGCTATGGCATATTTTTTACTGTGGCAATGGCAGAAGGGCAAGAGAACAGTGGTAACATCTGAAGTCTCTTAAGAGCTAGGCTTGGAATTGGCATCCTGTCATGGTGCCAGTGGTTAAAGTTACTAATAATGTTTACTGTCAAATCAAGTCACATGAACAAGAGACAAAAAATACACTGTATCCTCATTGAGCCCATAGCTAGTGTGTGGATTCAGGGATAAGTGAAGAATTGGTATCAGTAACACAGTAATGCAATCTATCATACCCTTGCTTCTTGAAACATTCTCTTCTTCTTCTTTTTCTTTTTTTAACACACCCTTGATCCTATCCCCTTTTATTATTTAATTCTTCTTCCTTCAACTGCAGTACTGTATGTAGGCTTTACCTTAGGCTTAACCTTTCCATCCTGACTTTCTCTGTGTTTATGCTCTTCCTAAGAAAGCTAATGACTCCCTGATGCCCTAATGATCATCTCCAGTTTACCAATTGGGCATTTCCATTTGGAATTGCCTAAACTCATAATCTTTGCTCCCTTGATCCTCTTAAATCAATGTTTGCTTCCAATACAAAGCTGTATCTCTGAAAAAGACTTGGATCTTTGAATAATTGTTTTGATGTGAAAGGAAAAACAAAAGCATACAAAGTCCCAGTGAAAACCTGTTCTACAACAACAAGAATGGGACATCTCTAAAAATGAAAAGGGAATATATCTGAAAGGAAACCATAATGACAAAAAGAGTATTAAGAACCATTTTCTATGAGAAATGGTTAAAGTTACAATTTTTTTTTTTTTTAGTCTAGAGATTATGTAGGGTATCATGACCACCATGCTTAGATAGTTGAAAGTGTGTGGTGTGGGGAGACGTGAGGGTTTTTTCTGTATGGCAGAACAACCCCCACTGGGTGGACTGAAGGAGGAAAATTGTGGCTTAATATAGGGAAATGATTTATAGTGAGAAGAACTATACAGAAACAGAATGGGCTAGTATCTTTCTTTTTCATCTGTGTCACTTCTCTCTCCTGAAAAAGTTTTGCTCCCCTTTTCCCAATTATCCATAAAATTCCTATCCATTCTTCAAGATTATCCCAAGCCTTCATCCCTCCATAAACTCTTCCCTGACTACTCAAATTATATTTATTCCTTTCATATTGCTAATCTACCACCCCACCCCAACTAAATTAAGAGTTCTTTCAAAGTAGAAATAGGACATTCTACTTTATAACTTTAAGCATGAGGCATAACACTGAGTTTATACTAGGCATTCAATATATTCTTACTGGCATAATTTTTTTTTTTTTTGAGACAGAGTCTCACTGCAACTCCCATACTGGAGTGGAATAGCGCTATCTCAGCTCACTGCAACCTCCACCTCCTGGGTTCAAGCGATTCTCCTGCCTCAGCCTCCCAAGTAGCAGGGATTACAGGCACTCGCCACCATGCCCAGCTAATTTTTGTATTTTTAGTAGAGACAGGGTTTCACCTTTTTGGCCAGGCTGGTCTTAGTCTCCTGACCTCAGGTGATCCACCCGCCTCTGCCTCCCAAAGTGCTCGGATTACAGGCCCGAGCCACCGCCCTGGGCCCTGGTTTACATTTTTATCAGAGATTTCCTGTTTTCTAATCTGGAGTCATTGGCATTTGAACCAGATTGGAATGCTCAAGAATGTGATTGTTTCACACTAATTTCACAAGAGGACTTGGCTTCGGATTTCAAGGAAAACTTGAAGGGAGTAGCAGATTCTGCCATCACTTGCCATCCAAGCTCATATTTTCCTGCTCACCAAAGAAAAACACTGAATCTAGAGATCCTCTAAAATCTTAGATTTATAGCTTAGATAATTTACTGAGAGAAACAGAGTGAATTTGCCATCACTTCTTCATGTCTGAGAATTATTTAAAACATATATGCCCTGGTGAATGGGCACATATGATGTGGAGGAATACACACAGCACTGGAGAGCTGTCACTCTAGTTTGTATTCAGGTCTGCCTGTTGTCATAGTTACTGATGTACTCAAAGCAAATTGCCTCCCAAATCACACTCTATAGACCTTCACTGAAAATAAGCTATTCTTCGTGCTTTATTTTTCTCTATCCAAGAATTGAAGCTAAAAAATAGCATCAATGGCATGAATATTTTTACACCCTTAGCAGGATTTTTTAAATACAGAGGAAATAAAAGAGGTTTCATCAAAATAAACACCTCTGATTGAGGTCTCACCTCATTTGTTCAGCAATGATTCATGGTACTGGGGAAACAACTATGATTATGGCCCAATCCCTACCCTCAAGGACATCAGAGCTCTGTGAGGGAGAGAGATGGGTAAGGGATGTATTTCAACAAAACGCAATTGGGGCCTTGGAGGAAGCAGAGTATGGAAAGCCATAGGAACACAGAGGAGGGTCATCTCATTAAGTTTGGGGTGCAGATCCGAGGGAGGTGTCCAACCTGCAAGTCTTGAAGCATTATTGCTGTGAAGTTTAGCAAATGCATTTTCAGTCTCTTTGGGTACAGGATGCCAATGTGACCCTGCAGTCTGGGCTCATGGAGCAGTGGCATGCGGAGGCCAGTACTGTAGCATGCAATGTGCTATCACCTGCTTATATTCACACACAGCTCTCCTTTCTGCTCTGGCTGCAGGAACTCCTTCACAGACATCCTTCGTGCCATCTTGCTGTCATTGGAAGTCCTAATCGAAGATCCGGAGCTTCAGATAAATGGCTTCATTTTAATTATAGACTGGAGTAATTTTTCCTTCAAACAAGCCTCCAAACTGACACCTTCAATCCTTAAACTGGCCATTGAAGGGTTGCAGGTATGTTCAATGAATGCACAATACAAGACTATGTGTGACAACATCCTTTTTTAAAAATTATTGCAACCAAAGTAATATTTATCCTTTGGAGTGGAAAAAGGAAACTTGGATTAAATTCATGTGAGTACTCCATGTTTTTGTCTCAGCCAGAGTTTTAGATACTTTTAAAAATTATCTTTCATTTTCATTAATAACTCCAAATTACTGTTACCCCAGGCACAAGTTATCCACTGTAGCAATAATGAATAAAGCTGCAAGATGTTTGGCTTAATCCATCAGAGAGTTCACAAAAATTAAAACTAGGAAACATCTGCTTTATGAGCATATCATACACAGGGGTGACATGGGGCTTTTAGAAGCATTTTTGTGCCCCAGAAGGGCACCATGCAGATCACCACTTCCAAGAGTGTAATGTGATACCAAGCTTGTGCTTAAGTGGATCATGTCGGTGCAAACAAAGGAAGCAGATGAAACCACCTCCCGTTTGTATGACCAGTTATCAGGATTTTGGAGAAGAGGATTTTGGGCTACATGGAGGGTAGAATGGTTAGTCTCTAGGGTTCTTTCTACTTTCTAAGGATCTGGGATTCTGTAAGAAGTAACTCAGACAGGCAATGCTGCTTAGCTTTCTGGTGACACATTATTACAAATTATTATTACTATACCAAATTAAGGGCATGGTTTGGAGACATTTCGAACAGCATAGATAAAACTCATGTCCCTTCTTAATTTCATAGACAGATTAACTCGATGGAGTGACTCTCCCTCCGTAGATGGCAGTTATAGGCAACTATGTATATAGCAAAATATGACATTCTCAGATCAAGTAGTTATTACTCATGCTCTTCAAAGTACAAGACTAAGACCCATTTCAATCATCCATTACACTCCACTGCAATAATTGGTGGGTCTATTTCTTACATTATGGATTATTCCTATTTGGCCCCCAGCAAATATCTGGCACCTAGTGGGCCTCTGATAAGCATGTATGTATTGAATGGATCTTATTTTATTGAAACGTATCCTATTTCCCAAAGGAGCAGAAGTAGGGCAGGCATTTCAGAAGAGAAACACCAAGTCCACATTGCTCCAGGGATGCCAAATTGTCCTGGGTGGCTACATCATACAGTGTATTTGGGGGACATTTGTAAAATTGCTTTTGAATGTACAGACTACATGGAGCATCCTGCCTTGCCTAATCATAGACTTCTGTGTTCTTTTCCATCAGTCACTTCCTCTTAGCTCTAACTCCTTTTCTCCAACCTCCTCTTACCTAAGCCTCTGAACATTCGATCTCTCTCTCTTTAGAGCTTTTATCAAAGGAAGTTTTAAAGTAAGCTTCAGGGCTTAGATCACGTGCTTAAATTATGCTGACCATATTTCCAGGAATTTCTGTACAAGCTGCATGTAATCTTATCTTTTTTAAAAAAGATAATTTATTACATGTGCAAGTAGCTGTGATTCAAGTTCTAGCCTTTTATACAATTTTTTTCTTAAATCAGTAAGGAAAATGTGCTTTATCCAATCCTATGTTCCAATTTTTCTTCCTGAAAATGTATGGATTACTTAATACATCCTTTGAAAGTAGGTTGTACTTTCAGTAGGTTGATGTGAACCTACTGAGGTCTTACTGAATTAATCCATGTGAATGTGTTTTAAAAGGTAATGCTGTACATAAATCAAAGCTATTCTTATGGAAAATACTAGAGGACCTTCGGAGGTGCAACTTGGGTCCCATTTGGGCCTCCAGTTGTCATACGCCAGGGTCCAAGATGAATTTCATAATGTCCTACGGCTTTGGTTAAGGAATAGCCCTCCTGTCATGGGGAGGAAGCCCGTGGTCCCTGGGGAGCTGAGCTGGGGTACAGTTCCTTCATCAAGGAGAGGGGCTCCATCATCCCATGCTTTTAGCTTGTTGACTTGGCCATGCTGAAGACGCACTCAGGGTTACTGAAGACAATTCTGCTCTTGCCCACAGTGGATGGTCAACTCTGCTCAGCTACTTAAAACGTCTCACTTCAGGCTATCTGCTCTCTGGTTCTGGGATATTCAGATGCCCTGGTCAATCTACCAGTGGCTCTCCTAGCAACTTTTTTCAGGTAGCCATTAACCCCTCTGATGTCTTGGAAAAGCCATAAGTGGTACTAAGCAGAGTTCATTCCTTTGTGGTCAGCAGTATTGTGCAAGGAGGGCCCTATACTGGTGTCCATTTGTTAGCCACAAAAATTCAAGATAAATTCCAACACTACTGGCAGACTTTAATAGGTAAAGGAAAAGCCACATGCAGCCAGCATCAATGAGAGAAGAAAAGCCACATGCTTCCTTCCTCCCATGCGCCCTCAGAGAGACCTGAAGAAGCTAGGCATCCTTTGGACATGTGGGAGGTTGAGGGAGATCCTGTGTTCCAGTGCAGAGAACTTGCTCTCTCTGCCGTCCTGCCTTTTCTAGGGTAGGTGTGAGAACGTGGCCTTGTCAGGGGAATTAAGCAGTCCAATTTGGTGCTAGGCCATCTGGTTTGGGATTTCAGCTGTTTGTTTATAGCATTTGTCTAGGATTACCTGCTTCTCAGCATCTGGAGAATTTTGGGCCTTGGGGTACGAAACACTCCCGCCTTCCCTACCCTCCCCCATCTCCACCACCAAACAGGTAATACAATACCTCCTACAGGGGCAAGGTGGTTGGGCCCATCCCAGACAGCTCAATCTTTAGGCAGTGAGAATTTAAGGTCATTCTGGGTCAAGCCTACACTTTGCATGGTTCCAGGATCCGGAGCTTTAGTCCTATTACCATGGCCCCTAGTTCTCCATAAAGACAGTTGTTCAAGGAGAACTTTGATTAGTAATTGCTACACGTTTGGTTCTTTGATTACTAATTGTTACATTTTGAGTTCTCTGGGGAGCAGACTATGATGTGACTAACATGCCAAAGATTTATTAGAGATTGCTCTTTGGGTCAACACCTGTTGGGGAAGCTACCACAGAAGAAAGTTGGACAGTAGGAGAAGTTAAGCTGGGATTCAGTCGTCTTCAGAGATGCCTCAGACATTCTGAAGCCAGAACGAGCATTTGCAGATGGACTTAATAGTCGGGGCCTTTATATGCACACAGCACTCAGTCACTGTGTGCTGGCTATCCTAGGAAAAGGTAGTAAACTTGGGCAAAGTGGCTCTCTTCAGCCAGAGGTTCCAATGGGAGCTATTATCTGAGGACTGTCTGACAGCCCTCTCAGTGGCTGGGCAGCATCTGTAATAAGCAAAAGATGTTTGGAATATCTTTTGGAAAAGCCATTACAATGTAACATCAAGGAGCTTCGATTATTCTGAATCAGGATACATACCTGTGTTTTCTGGATTACACACATTTCCAATAGACCCCAAAGTGGATGTGATTCTAGGTAATATAGAGGTGATGGGCACTCGGCTAGCAAGCAGGGGATAGTCTTCTATTTTGGTCTACCAGTTGTATTTCTGTGCTTTAAAAGGTAATTAATACTGCTTCTGACCATAATCATTAACAAATGGTATGTGCATGGAGTTTGGTTATGCCCTTCATAGGCTTATTAATGAGTTATTATAATAATCATATCAAAGGCCTCTCTTTAGAGATCATCAGATTTTTACATCAAAATTTATCCTGTGTCAGTCAGTCATGAAATGCTAATAGTGTATGTACTATAAATTCCTCCTTTTAGAGCAATGCTTTGAAGAATTGTCATTGTTCAGAATATTAAGTTGCCCCAGTCACATAAATATTCTATAAATATTAGTTCAAAAGATCTTAGTTCAAATACTAATTTGAGAATGCTTGAAAGTCATGTACTCCTGTTGGGCCGTTTGATCTTTAAATGTGGTCAATATAAAGTCTAAAAGAGCCGTTGTATCTGTTTGTTACAATTTGTTTAAATTTTAATCAAACAAAGTAATATTTATGCTACCATTTTAATACAGCTCAGCGTTATTCTCAGTTCTGCTGGGGATTTCTGGTAGAATGAGAAACATGCTGAAGTCCTGCTCTTGAGCTTTGTAATATGTCTAAAATCAATTTTTGGAATTATTTTTTATAAATCACTGCAGCCCAGTGATTACAATCAAGGTACTGTGTTTATCAATGTTCAGTCAACCCAGATACTTCAAGAGCTACCTTGCTCAAGTGTTTCACTTAAGAAGAGCTATAGTCTTGTGTCTTGTAGAATATTTAAAAATATTTGATTCCTTGAAGGACCCAGATATTTGTCACAGATTTAGAAAAGTGTGTTTTTCACTTTCTGGAAGAGATCCAGAAAGCGATCTATTTTTTGTTTTTTCTCATTTTCATGCTCATGTCATTATGGTCTAGCCATTCTGAACATTTTATCCATTCATTAACTCTTCATTCAAGGTTTATTGTGTGACTTTTTTTTTCTGTTAAAGATTTTTTTTATAACATTTATATCAACTTTGATTCAACTTCTTCCAACAGTTTTGAGCCACTTTAGTAGAAAAGGAGATCCATTGCTTTTCCAACTCTTTCCTTTTTTTGACCCTAAATTATGACTTTCTAACTTTTAGTCAAGGTAGGATGGAATGTGGAGCAATGCTCAGAGCCTTAGTCAACTGGAAATCACCTATCTCCCTAGTGTCCTTTATTTATTTAATTTTTTTGTGTGTTATGAGAATTACGCTTTTTTCCTTTCAACTTTTATTTTAGGCTCGGGGGTACATGAGCAGTTTTGTTACCTGGGTAAACTGTATGTTGCTAGGGTTTGGTGTACATATTATTTCATTACCCAGGTAGGGAGCATAATACTCAATAGGTAGGTTTTTGTTCCTTGCCCTCCTTCTACCCTCTAACCTTAAGTAGGGCCTGCTGTCTATTATTCCTTTCTTTGTGTCTATATGTACTCAGTGTTTAGCTCCTACTTATAAGTGAGAATGTAAGGTATTTGATTTTTTGTTTCTATGTTAGTTTGCTTAAAATTATGGCCTCCATTTGCATCCATGTTGCTGCAAAGGACATGATTTCATTCTTATTTTTACAGCTGCATACTATTCCATAGTGTATATTTATCACATTTTCTTCACCCAGTCCACTGTTGATGAACATCTAGGTTGATTCCATGTCTTTGCTATTATGAATAGGGCTGTGATTAACATATGCATGCATGTGCCTTTGTGGTAGAATGATTTATATTCTTTTGGGTATTTACCCAGTAATGGGATTGCTGGGTTGAATGGTAATTCTGTTTTTAGTTCTTTGGCATCTCTTTTTTAATACTCCTCAAACCTTGGTTCATTCTCTCTGGCTTCCTTCCCACAGCCTGCCCCCTTTTCCAAAACATGATTTGTTCATGTCCCCTTGGCAAATTCAAAGTGCCATATTCACTCAAAAGATTAGAACAATGAAAAATCTGTCACATCAATGGGCAATGGTAGTTCTTGAGTATCAGTAATGGATCATATTGTGATTAGAAATTTTGACAGGTTGGGCAGATGCATTTCAAGTTAGCAGTATTAATATACTCACACCAATTCTGCAGTCCATACATCAGACATGCAGACATCCTGACTCATGGTGTATTCATCCAACATAAAACATGGGTCAGCTAGTCTTCTAAACACGAGTACAGCAAGGAACAAAGCCAACCTGGCTTCCAGGCGCTTACAGTCAGTCTAGGGCCTTACTTCCTCAGGTGTAGTCCACAAATCAGCACTACCAGCAGCACTACCAGCAGATTCTCAGGCCCTGCCCCAGGCCTACTGAATCAGAGCTGCATTTCAACAAGTCCTTCAGATGATTTGTATGCATGCTACAGTTTGAGAAGCCCTGCCCTAAAACATGGTATTATACAAGAACGTGATGGATATCAACGTTAAACACTGCAGATGCCCCTGGAGGGTTAGTTACCACCCAAAGTACTGACCCCACTCCCAGAGTTTCTGATTCCATAGATCTAGAGCAGAGCCCAAGAATTTATACTTGACGCACACCACCAGGTGATGCTGCTGCTGTTGGTACAAACCACACTTTGGTGTGTGTAAGAGTAGAGCCCACTGTCTGGGCTTCAATATTTGCTCTGCCCCTCAAAGACCTCAGGCAAATCATTCACTTTCTGGGTCTCAGTTTCCTCGTCTGTGAAATGTGGTGTCAGTACCCTCCTCAGAGGTTTATGGTGAAAATCAAATAGTACATGCAGCATGCCTGGCAGACAGCCAATGGCCACTCAATGTTAGAGTGTTGTTGAAAGAATGAAGAGGCCAACCCTTGTCTGTGGGCCCGTGTGGCTCTAGTGCACTCATTTAAATGAAATCACTCTCCATTGCCCCAGCTCTCTAATTCGGATCTCTGAAAATTAGACCTTACCAGCCTGTTCACTGGCCCTAAACAAGAGAGTTCCTTATTTCTGCTCACTATAGATAATGACTTAGGGTGAGATTGGTGTTACCTGCCCACACAGTGGCCCTTGAGGCACATTTTCTTTCTGTTCATGTTGTGTGATCATTTTAATTATCACCTGACAAATGAGGGATGAATCCTTTCCCAATGCCTTCACAGTGTGGTGATTAATGAGGCTGAAACGTACCTCTTTCATCCTGAAGGACTCTCTTCAGCAGTAACATTTATAGCATCTTTTATTAATTTTTATAATTTTCATGTATTAAAGAATATTAGATAGAACAGATGGATGGAAAAGGATATTTGCATTTTGTCAAGAAGTTTCTTTTAATTCGTGTTTTCTTTTTTTTTTTTTTTTTTTTTTTTGCTTTTTTGAGACGGAGCCTTGCTCTGTCGCCCAGGCTGGAGTGCAGTGGCCGGATCTCAGCTCACTGCAAGCTCTGCCTCCCGGGTTTACACCATTCTCCTGCCTCAGCCTCCTGAGTAGCTGGGACTACAGGCGCCCACCACCGCGCCCAGCTAGTTTTTTTGTATTTTTTAGTAGAGACGGGGTTTCACCATGTAAGCCAGGATGGTCTCGATCTCCCGACCTCTGATTCGCCCGTCTCGGCCTCCCAAAGTGCTGGGATTACAGGCGTGAACCACTGCGCCCGGCCAATTCATGTTTTCTTAACACTCCAGGTATGCTTGAAGGACACTTTTTCTCTAGGCAAACTATGTTTTACCTCCTCAGGTCACAAAGCTGTAATTTTGAATTTGCAAGAGTGCATTATGTTATGATGTGAATATTAGAGGAATACATATCTCCTCTAATGCTCTACCTTGTTAAGTATCAATTAAATTCAGGATGATAATTAGGGCTAATGACACTCTGGTGATTCTGATGGCAGGCTCAGTATGGCCCATTTAAAATAGTTCCATTTAAATGGGTTTATCTTTGGTGTACTTTTGATAAATGGTGATTTCGGACTCCCATGCATTATAAACCTCACAAGCCCTCTGATTCATCCATTTAAGAAGCAGTCACTAAGCTGTTACATCCAGTCAGTCACAAAGATAAACAGATATAGTTCCTGTTCTCAGGAAGGTCACAGTTCAAAGCAGAGGCGGACTTACAAAGAAATGATTTCTTAAAAATATTTGGAAAAAGAGACATGTACCAAGCTAATAAAGTCTCAGAGAAGGAATCCAGTCTAGCCATGTGGAGTCAGGAATGGCATCCTGGGCGAGGTCAGGCCTCAGCTGATACTTAGCAGGTAAGCGTGGAATAGTAAGTGAAGATACAGAAGTGCTTACAGACAGTGGAGAAAACATGGACAAAGACAGAGAGACAGCTCAGTAGGAGAGAGAAACAGAATTAATTTAATTTTTCTGGAGTGCACAAGTGCCAGGCAAAGGAGCTTGTGTGCCCCTGCACCATGCTAAGGAGTTTGTTCTCTTCCTGCAGACTTAGAGAGCCCCCGGACATACGGAAACAAGATGGCAACACAGATTTATATTTCAGATGGGATTAATTTGGTGGCTATGAGCAGGGAGGGGTTAAAGGCAGGAGAACCAATTAAAAGGCAACTGCAATAATTTACATAAGACATGATAAACATCTAAACTAGGAGTGATAAAAGGGATTCAATAACCAAATAGGAAGAAAGGTAAGGCAGTGCTTGAGGGTTGGCTGCATGGGAAGTGGTGGAGGAGGAGTCAAAGATGAAGGTCAGGTGTGAAGCTAAGGTGAAGGGTGAATGGTGATGCTGACCAGTGAGATCGTGCAGACAGGAGTGGGCAGGTGTGGGAGGTAATGAGCATTTTTTAGGGGTTAGATATGCTGAATTTAAGATACTGTGGATGTCTTCATCATTTATATTAAATCTGAGCTGAAGAAAGAGGAAGAGGTTTAGGATGGATCCATAGATTTGGTGGTACTTGAAATCAGAGGAAAGAAAAGATCATTCAGAAAAAAACCTAGGGAGGGAGAAGCAGTGACTGAGAAAAGAACCCACGTGAAGAGCAACATGTCATGAACAAGTTAGATGAGAAGCAGGAGAAAGGGGAGATCAGGACAGGAAACTGTGAGAAGAATCAGGACAGAAACTAAGGAACTGGAGCTTTGGAGAGAAACCATGGCAGTGCAGTGGTGGGGGTGTCATCTAGAGAGCTCTGGGTTGAGGGGAGGTGGAGGAAGGAAGATAACTCTGCTAAGAAATGTGTCCACAAACCACAGGTGGTGGGGGCATAGAGGAAACTGGAGGAGAGGGAGCAGGAGCATGGTGGTAGAAGCAGCATTCCATCTTACTTTCTGTCAGGCAAGATTTTCATGAGAAGAATGTATTAAGAGCCTTCACACAGCTGGGGGAGATTGATCTGGACAAAGGACTGGCCTCTGTGAATTGTTTAGTTGCCGGTTAATATTTCTCAGGGCACCAAAGAAGAGATCTCTGCCTCTCATTATTGTACAATGAAGGCTGGTATGGCTGTCCAGGGATTCTGTTCTGAAAATGCTATGTAATATGTTAGCAGAAATGGAGACTATTACAAGTTTCTAGTCCTGTCAGTGTTCTAGGGGACCTAGCATCAGAGTTAAAGCAGCATTTGGCATTCTTGAAGGGACCCTGTTGGAAGGAAACTCTGTGGAGAACCTTGCCCTGTATAGCCCACCCTCGCTGGTGATTAAACTGCAGGTGTTAAAAATAATGCCCTTGCAAAAGACTTAGTGAACATAAGAGGAGAGGAGGCCATTTACATAACAGACCAATTCACTGTATCTTCCAGGCTGAGCTAGACCAGAGTTGAAGCTGAAACAGTGTCATGAAAACTATCACTTTTTTCTGTCCATCTCTCAGTCTCACTTTTCTCTGTACTGACTTTATTTTCAGTCAGGATTTTTTCATAAGGTGACAATGAAGACTGAAAATTTCAGGTACGTGTGACCTCTAGTGTCTGCGTTCTTGGCAGGAATGAGGGGATTGAGAGGTTCTTTGGCTAAATGAGATCTTGAGCCCATCCAAGCTTCTACACCTGAACCATAGAGACTAACATGTTGGGAGGTAGTCCCCAAAAGATGCCAGGCAATGACAAGCATTTCCAATTAGAAATTTAAGGAGGTAGAAATTTGAGGGACTTTTTTGTTGCATTTTTAAACTTACTGACCAATACATCACCTGGGAATTGGAAAGTTGGTTATTGTTTCTGTTAGGCAACTGATTCCATGGATAGGCTTGGGAAAATTGCTTGACACCTGGACACCTGAGTTTCTTTATGAGCAAGAACTGAGGGGAATGGACTGCAGCAGTGGTTCTCATACTTTATAACTCCCAGAATCACTGGAGAATTTGTTAAAACCTTGATTCTAGAATCCCAACTTTGGAGTGTCTGATTCAGTAGTTTGGGGAGTGAGGGTAAGAATTTACACTTTCGAGAAATTCCCAGATGATGCTGCAGGTGGCTGAAGGACCACACTTAATAAACCCCGGACTTCATAAATCTTTACAGCCCTTCTCATCTTCTAATGCTATGAATCTGTAATTTTACCTCTACAGAAATAGCCTTAGAGCCTAGGTCAGGATGGGAAATAGGTTTGCTCTCACATATCAAATTTAAATGATCAAAATGCAGTATTGAGAAGAATTCTGACGCAAATGCCATGCTCAGCTGAAAAAGATTACTGTGATTGATTCATGATTTTCCTTCAGTGTGGATGGTACCCAGGCAATCCTGCCACATACTGGCTCTCCCTGATGTGGGAATTTCTAGCTCAGGAGGCAGTCTGGTGTTCATGATATAAGAAATAAGCAAAATAACCACAAGGAATGACAAATATGTCAAGCTCATCTTTTCTAGTCTAGGGTAAATACAAGGATGTTGCTGCTGATGGTAATGATGATCATGATGACGATAGCAGTGATGGTACCTATTAGTCTGGCATTTAAAATACTTTCACAGACATTATTTTATTTGATCCTCCCTACGTTCCTTTGTTTAAGTGTAGCAGGAGAGCGACAAATCATCACTTCAAAATAAGAATATGAAAAACATTGATTGAAACAATCAAATATCAATTTCCAATAGAATTCTAATTGCCTTTGAGGCCAGCTATAGACCTTAGACATTTTGTTGTGTTCCACCATGGGAGAAAGTGTACTTTGTTAGAATAAATAAGTGGTAACATATAGTCCAAATTCACCAAAGAAGAACATTTGTTGCTGAGAAGCAAATAAGGCCGGGCGCAGTGGCTCATGCCTATAATCCAAGCACTTTGGGAGGCCCAGGTGGGCAGATCATCTGAGGTCAGGAGTTCAAGACCAGCCTGGCCAACATGGTGAAACTCCCTCTCTACTAAAATACAAAAATTAGCTGGGCATGATGGAGGGTGCCTGTAATCCCAGCTCCTCTGGAGGCTGAGATGGGAGAATTGCTTGAACCCGGGTGATGGTGGTTGCAGTGAGCCAAGATCAAGCCACTGTACTCCAGGCTGGGTGGCTGAGTGAGACTCCATCTCAAAAACAAACAAACAAACAAACAAACACAAGAATTGTTAACCCTTTATAGCCCAAAGACAAAATTTCACTGTATAGTTCCTTTTTTTTGTTTTTAATTTCAATAGGTTTTTGGGGAACAAGTGGTGTTTGGCCACATTAATAAGTTCTTTAGTGGTGATTTCTGATATTTTGGTACACCCATCACCTAAGCAGTGTACACGGTACCCTATGTGTAGTCTTTTATCACACAACCCCTTCCTAACCTTCCCCGTGAGTCCCCAAAGTTCATTGTATCATTCTTATGCCTTTGCATCCTGATAGCTTAGCTCACACTTATGAGTGAGAGCATACGATGTGTGGTTTTCCATTCCTGAGTTAGTTCACTTAGAATAATGGTCTTTAATTCCAACCAGGTTGCTGCAAATGCCATTAGTTTGTTCCTTTCCATGGTTGAGTATTCCATGGTATACAAGTATCAGATTTTCTTTATCCACTTGTTGATTGAAGGACATTTGGGCTGATTCCATACTTTTGCAGTTGCAAATTGTGCTGCTATAAACATCAATGTGCAAAGTCATTTCCTTTTAATGACTTCTTTTCCTGTGGGTAGATACTGAGGAGGGGAATTGCTGGATTTTTATATTTGAAAGGACTTAATTTTTGTGTAAATTGTGTAAAATTGTGTAAATTGTGTAAAAACTCTTTTGACGAGTAAGGTACATTGAGAGAACTACCCAAACCATAAGTGTGTAGTCAGTGACTTTTCAGAAAGTAAAAGCATCTCGTAAACCAAATGCAGATCAAGAGAAAATAGTAACTATGACCCAGAGATACTGTGTACCAGTGATTGACCCCAATGGTAGTCACTATCTTGACTTTCAAAACCATAGGTCAGCTTTGCTGCAGTTGAGTTTATACAAAAAGAAGTGACTGACCACTTATGTCATGGTGTTCCTATCTGAATCAATCATTTTTTTGCTTGATTCAAACAGGAACCTTTCAAACATGGTGTCATACTGACCACCCTGACATAAGTGGTCAGCATGACAACACCTTGGTATCATATCTGTTTGTAACATTTTTATAAAAAGATCTGAAACTATTAATGTCTATATTTGTAATTTACTAAATAAATTATTCTTGAAAATTTCAAGCCTAAGAAATGCAGTAACACATTGTCTTTGTGGAACTGAATTATATAGCAATTGTATCTGCTAAAATAAAGGATATGCAGCATCAAATAAGTGTCACAAAATGGCTGCATTAATCCTGCAAACTTCATTCTTTTTTTGTTATACCTTTTTTATTATTTATTTATTTATTTATTTAATTTTTTTTGAGACGGAGTCTTGCTCTGTCGCCCAGGCTGGAGTGCAGTGGCCGGATCTCAGCTCACTGCAAGCTCTGCCTCCCGGGTTCACGCCATTCTCCTGCCTCAGCCTCCCGAGTAGCTGGGACTATAGGCGCCCTCCACCTCGCCCAGCTAGTTTTCTTTGTATTTTTTTTAGTAGAGACAGGGTTTCACCGTGTTAGCCAGGATGGTCTCGATCTCCTGACCTCATGATCCTCCCGTCTCGGCCTCCCAAAGTGCTGGGATTACAGGCTTGAGCCACCGCGCCTGGCCCTATTATTTATTTTTTAACTTGACACATAGTAACTGTTCATATTGATGGGGTACATAGTGATGTCTCAATCTGTACAATGTATAAGGATGAGTTCAGGCTAATTAGCATATCATTATCTCAAATATTTGTCATTTCTTTGTGTTGGGAACATTTAATATACTCTCTTCTAGCTATTTGAAAAATACATATTATTGTTAGCTATAGTGACCTTAACAGTGCTATAGAACCCTAGAACTTATTCCTCCTATCTGGTGATAAATTTTGCACCTTTGAACAAATTTCTCTCATTCCCCTGCTTCCCCATAACCCTCCCCAGCCTCTAATATCCTCTTCTACTTTTTCCTTCTATGAGATCAACTTTTTTAAGCTTCTGCATATGAGTGAGAACATGTGGTGTTTTATTTTCTGTGCCTGGCTTATTTCACTTAACATAATGTATACACTTTATTCTTAAGAAAACACCTCAAACTTCCCTTAGAGACTGTTTATTCTCATTTTAGACATAATTCTTGTTGATTTGGTCATGTAGTTTCCAACCTCACCACATACTAGAAGTCTCAATGAAGAATTTGGGTTGAGAGGCTAACCCATATTAGCATATAGACAACATCAAGAAATAACAGGGCCAAGCGTGGTGGCTCACCCCTGTAATCCCAGCACTTTGGGAGGCCCAGGTGGGTGGGTCACAAGGTCAGGAGATCGAGATCATCCTGGCTAACACTGTGAAACATAGTCTCTTCTAAAAATACAAAAAAAAAAAAAAAATTAGCTGGGTATGGTGGCACGTGCCTGCAGTCCCAGCTACTACTCGGGAGGCTGAGGCAGGAGGCTCTTGCTTAAACCTGGAAGGTAGAGGTTGCAGTGAGCCAAGATCGTGCCCCTGCACTCCAGCCTGGGCAACAGAGCAAGACTCAATCTCGAAAAAGGAAACAATAAATAAATAAAAGTAAAAAAGAAATAACAGCTGAAAGCCAGGGAAGAAACACAAATAACATAAAATTTTACCATTGAAACTAGAAAGCACCATGACTGAGGCCATTTAGAGTCATGTATCTTAGTAGCTCTGAGAGCACTGGCATATCATAGAATCAGATATGACGTGCACAGCCATAATCTTGAGCTATCTGGAAGAGTCTAGATCACATTCAACAAGCATTACTGAAGCCATCATGGAAGTGCATAAAATATTAGAGATGTTCATCTAAAATAGCTATCATGTGGTATAAAAATTTACAGCTTAAGAAGTCAACCTTTGGTCATTTGCGTACCTTGGAAGCTCCAGAAATTATTAATACTGATGTTTTGAGGATTTATGAAAGTAAAAAAGTTATTTTATAATAACAATAGTTTCCATATGACCAAGAAAGAGCACTTTGAAGGTCTGTCTTTTAGATTTCCCAAAATGGAAGAATAATACATGCTCTAAATGCCTGGAGGTTGAAATCCATAATATTGTCTAAACTCAACTTCTGCTCCAAAAGTCCTACTCTTAGGAGTTCCTTACACATGCTCACTGCAAAAAGATTTTTTCCTTTAAATACCGCTAATTCTGATAAATAAAAATGAGAAAATGCAAATTATACCCAATCCTACTCAGAAATGAACATTTTAAATCTGGGCATCTGCTCTTTTCACTTTACAGTAAACAGCTTTCTAGCCCTTTAAATATTTTACTGCATTGTTTGCAATGACTACATCATTGTTAAGTTATATGATCATGTATTAATCGACTCCCAACTGTTGAATGTTTAGATTGTTCCCAGTGCTTTCAGTATTGTGTGAAATGATGATGTGAATAATTCTTTAGCTAAATTTTTGGCCACAGGAATTAACTCCTTACGATAAGCTTCTAGAGGTGAAGAGCATCTTGAAAATGCTCTGCAGAAGGGCTTTTTATATTCACCAGTAATGTATGAGAGAGTCTGCTTCCTGAACACAAACCAACACTGGGTACCAAACACAAGTTTTGGTTATTTGTAGCCTCTCCACAATGTCTATACTGCATAGCATCTTTTTGTTTCAGTTTGCTTTGATTACTAGTGAGGTGGGACAATTTGCCATATGCCTATGAAACATTTTTATTCCCTTTTCTGTGTTTTGCCTGTTAATGTACTTTAGCCATTTTTTGATTGGGGTTTTAAAACTCTTGTTTATTACTAATTTGTAAGATATTTTTTGTTACTCAAGGAAATTAACATTTTATCTCATCGCAAATATTTTTCATAACTTAAATTTACAAGTGTTTATTTTTGCTGTTCTTTTTTTAAAGCAATTAAAAAGCTTATGTAATCAAGTCTGTTAAACCGCCTTTGCTATAGCAAGTCTTTATCTCAAATGTTATATAGCACTAGTATTTTCTTCTAGACTTAGATTTTTTTTGTAATTTAACATTTTAGTCTATCTGAAATTTATATTTGAAGGGATGTGAGGAAGAAATCTAAGTTAACTATTTCTCTATGTATTTTGATTTGTCCTAATACTGATTATTGGATAATGCATCCTGAAATGCACTTTAAAGGGTGGATAAAATCAATGCTGAGGACCTATTAAGAAGGACAGTGATGCCAGAGCTAGTTACTCATTGAACTCATTCTGTGAGAAATGTCAGCCAATCTTTGATAAGTATGAGTAATGTGAATTGGCAGAGGATAGAAAGATGAGACTTACTTCAATTCAGCAACTATTTATTCAACTTATCATGTGCCAGAATTTTTAGCAGGTATAGATGGAGGAACCAGCTGATTGTACTCCCAGGACAGGATGAAGATTAACTTGATGTTTCTTTGGGACCACCTGGAAGAAAAGGAAAAATAAGATGGGTAAGCCAGACACAGGGGTAGTTATTGCAGGCTCAAAAGCTGGACTGAAGAGTTGGGAAAATACCTTCACTACTGAGAATTCTAAGGTACATAGTCATAAAAATAATTTTTTTCTGCTTTAATAATAGACTGGATTTTAGTAATTTAAAGATGTTTAATGGATAGTATTAACAATGTGAAATAACCAAGATTATGCTAATGCCAGCTCAACTGAAATGTCATTTGTTGAGAGGAGTAATCCTTAATGCCCTAATCTGTAGACTCATTAAGGATTTGGGGGAAACTATGAATGACTTTTTTCACTAACTGAATGAGGATTTAATTGAGATATTCCTTTAATAAAAAGAGTATAAGGCAGCATTAAAGTGGATTTCAAGACCTTGGAAGGGGAAAGTTTGTTCTAAAAGAGAATCTGTAGAGAAGACCCAGTTTCATAGCTTCAGAAGCTGTAAGAGAAATGACATCTTGATAGAGCTAAAACATGAAACATTCTGCGATCCTTTTCTCAGGTCAGAGCATGTTATCATAGAGTACCTTGGTACAAAGTTCAATTTTTTGAGTGTTCTTGTGGTTTTGTTCTATAATGCTTGCATTTCTTTAAGTTTATATAATAACTACATTAACTCAAGTATAAAACACACATAGAGAAGATAATCAACTTTGAGCATAAATCTAATATTTGGTATTTGAGAGCTGTCTTAGCCTGGGCAAGATGGTGAGACTCCATCTTTACATAAAAAATTTTAAAAATTAGTTGGGCGTGGTGGTGCAGGTTTATAGTCCCAGCTACTCAGGAGGCTGAAGCAGGAGCATCTCTTGAGACAAGGAGTTGGAGGCTGCAGTGAGTTATGATTGCATCACTGCACTCCAGCCTGGGTGAGAAAGTGAGACCCCCATCTCAGAAAAACAAACAAACAAACAACAACAACAAAAAAACCATTTTTCTAAGTTGGCCTACTCTACTCATCCAAGTTTGTTGATAAACGCTGACCAATGCTGCCGCCTTCCCTGCTCCAGTTGTCTGATTTCCTCTTATTGCAAATAAACTATAAATTACAAAATTATAAGTCCCATTTCTGCATTCCCACTGGTACCTCAGTCTGTAGTGATGCCAATCCACCTATCATTTTATCTCTTAAAAATCTTATCCCTCACTTATGATTAGAATGATAGCCTGCCGCAGTGGTTCACGCCTGTGATCCCAACACTTTGGGAGGCCGAAGCAGGCAGATCACTTGAGGTCAGGAGTTTGAGTCCAACCTGGCCAACATGGTGAAACCCCATCTCTACTAAAAATACAAAAAAAACTAGCTGGGCTTGGTGCTGCACACCTGTAATCCCAGCTACTCAGGAGGCTGAGGCAGGAGAACTGCTTGAACCTGGGAGCCAAGAACCACTGCACTCCAGCCTGGGTCTGTCTCCAAAAAGAAAAGATATATTTTAAATCATTGTTTAATTTAATTTAATTTTATTTTATTTTTTGTTTTTGAGAAAGAGTTTTGCTCTTGTTGCCCAGGCTGGAGTGCAATGCTGCAATCTCGGCTGACCGCAACTTCTGCCTCCTGGGTTCAAGCAATTCTCCTGCCTCAGCTTACTGAGTAGCTGAGATTACAGGCAGGTGCCACAATGCCCGGCTAATTTTGTATTTTTAGTAGAGATGGGATTTCTCCATGTTGGTGAGGCTGGTCTCGAACTCCTGACCTCAGGTGATCTGCCCACCTCGGCCTCCCAAGGTGTTGGGATTACAGTCGTGAGCCACAGTGCCCAGCTGAATTCTATTGTTGAAACTTTCCAGTGTATTTTGTATTTATCTAAGTATGTCTTTTCATTTCTAGAAGTTGTGATTTTCTTTTATTTATGATATATATTTCTTTGAAGTTTTTTTGATTCATATCCTGTATTATTTAAAAATCTCTTTAAGTTGGTTTTCACCTTTCTCTGGTACCTTCTTGAGTAGCTTAATAATCAGCCTTCTGAATTCTTTGTCTGGAAATGAAGATATTTCTTCTTGGTTTGTATCCACTGCTGGAGAGCTTGTGTGTCTTTTGGTAGTACTATTGAACCTTGTTTTATAATATTACCAGAATTACTTTTCTGATTCCTTCTCATTTGGGTAGACTGTTTCAGTGGAAAGATCTGGAACTCAAGGGCTGCTGTCCATATTCTTTTTTTCCCATGGGGTGATCCCTTGATGTTGTGCTCTTCCATTTCCCCTAGGGATGGGGCTTCCTGAGAGCCAGACGGCAATCATTATTATTTTCCTTCTGTGTCTAACTCTCCACTGGGGCTACTAGGTTCCGGTCTGGTGCTGGAGAATGTCTGCAAAGAGTCCTGTGATATGATCCATCTTCAGGACTCCCAGCCATGAATACAAGCACCTGCTCCAGTGGAGGTGGCAGGGGAGTGAAGTGGACTCTGTGGGAGTCCTTGGTTATAGTTTTGTTTAGTGTGCTGGTTTTCTCAAATGGTGGTTATGCTAGCAGGGAAGTTGTCACCTGCTCAGACTCAGAATCTCTGGTTAGCTAGGATGTTGCAGGCAATGGAATTGGCTGTTGTTTTCTCCCTCTTTGGAGCAGGATTGTTCTGTTATCAGTTGCTTGAGTTGGTTGGCCCTCCAGCCAGGAGGTGGCACTTTCAAGAGAGCACCAGCTGTGGTAGTAGAAGGGGGATGTAAGCTTGCCTTATTTTGACCAGGATAAGTATTCAGGTTTCTTAGGTGATCGGCCGGGCCATAGAACTCCTGAGTTTATGTCTTTTGTCTTTGGCTACCAGGGCAGGTAGAGAAAAACCATCAGGTTGGGGCAGGGTTAGGTGGGTCTGAACTCAGACTATCCTTGGGTGGGGCTTGCTGCAGCCACTGTGCGGGATTGGCGGGGGGTCTCAGGTTACCAGAGTTATGTTCCAGGGAAAATTATGGTTGTCCCTATTGTGCCATACAGGTCACCAGGGAAGTTGGGGAAAGCCAGCGGTGACAGGCCTCACCCAGCTCCCATGCAGCCAGCAAGGTCAGTTTCACTCCTGCCATGCCTTGCCAGCAGCACTGAGTTTATGTCCAGGCAGCCAGCATGCAGGACTTTCTTTTTAGTTTTTTTGAGGAACTATCATACTCTTTTCCATAATGGCTGTACCAATTTACATTCCCACCAAAAATGTACAAGTGTTCCCTTTTCTCCACATCCTCGCCAACACTTATCACTCATCATTTTGATAATCGACATTCTAACAGGTATGAGGTAATATCTCATTGTGGTTTTAATTTGCATTTTCCTAATTAATAGAGATGTTGAGCATTTTGTCATATATCTGTTGGCCATTCATATCTCTTCTTTTGAGAAATGTCTGTTTAAATCCTTTTCCCCACTTTTTAGCAATTGTTTTCTTGCTATAGAGTTGCTTGAGTTCCTTATATATTTTAGATACTAGCCTCTTATCAGAAGTTTTGTATATGGACACAATGGAATACTATGCAGCCTTTAAAAAGAAGGAAATGTTGCCATTTATGACAACATGGATGGAACTGAAGGACATTATCTAAAGGAAATAAGCCAGGGACAGAAAGACAAATATCATATGAAGTCACATGTGGAAACACAAAATGTCAATTTCATAGATGTAGAAACTAGAAAAGGGGTTACTAGAGACTGGGAGAGAGGGGAAGGAATGGTGAAAGGGGAAATGTTGACCAAAGGGTACAATGTTTCAGTTAGACTGGAGGAATAAATTTTAGTGATCTCTTGCACTGCGTGGTGACCACAGTTAATAATAATGTATCATATATTTCAAAATTGCTAATAGGCATTTAACATCCCCACCACAAAAAAAAAAAAAAAAGATAAATAATTGAGGTGATGAATATGTTAATTAGCTTGATTGAATCTTTTTATAATTTGTACATAGATCAAAAATAACATCGTTCCCCATAAATATACACAATTATTGTCAATTCATAATAAATTAATAAAAAATAAATATTAAAAGGAAAAGATTGCTGGGCCTACACACAGTTTCTGATTCTGTAGTGTTGGGGTGGGGCCTAAGAATCTACAATTTTATCAAATTCCCATGTGATGATGCTGATGTGGTTGGCCCAGGGACTACTCTTTTACACTCACTGTTTTAGAGCACCTTCTTGCACAAATTCTCAATGAAGAACCAAAGTGTTTTGCTCAACATTGCAAAGCTAGTTAGTGACACAACCAGAAACGTCATCATAAACTTCAGGAGTGGGTTTTCAAGGTAAGATATTTTGACTCTCAACCTGTGCTTAAGGACTATTGTCTCCTTAAATAAAAATTGATTTTGAAGTAATATATATATTTTCCCACATTGTGAGTTATTTCTAAGGTATTAATAGGTTTGACCATTCACCCACTTATCCCAAATTGAAACTCTGACTGAATTCATGAATTTATTCTTTTTGTGTACGTAATTGGTGATTTTACTTAATATTTTTGAAAGTTCCATCCTTTTCACTTGATCCCTAGAGCCACTGCTTTGATTTGGGGCTTCATTGGTTGTTTCCCAGAGGACACAACAGTTTCCTAACTTTTCTTTCTGCCTTGGCTAGGTTTGCTTTAATTCATTCACAAGTTTTCATATTCCGCTTTCTAAAAATCAAATCTGTCTTTTAATATACACCATTTCCTTTTACTGTAATTTAAATACATATTTTAAATTGTAAGTTTAAAAAATAAAAAGTAATAAAAAATTGTTGCAGCATTTTGCAAAGTTCCAAAAAGTATGAAGAAAAAAATAAAAATCAACCATAATTCCTCAGCACAGAGAGAACCATAGTTCATCTTTTGGTGTACTTTCCTTTCATCTTTCTGTTGGTCACAAAATTATATTTTTAAAATTTAATTTGCTTTGGATTAAACAGCTTGAGATATAATTCGTATGCCATCTAAGACACTCATATAAAGTGCACAGTTAGTGCTTTTTGGTATATTCAGAGTTATGTAACCATCATCACAATTTAATTTAGAACATTTTCATTACCCCCCAAAACACCTCATACCCACTAACAATCATTCTCTGTTTATTACTCTCTGCTTTTACAGGTCTACTTTTACAACCACTAGTCTACTTTCTGTTTCTATAGATTTACTGATTCTGGATATTTCACGTAAATGGAATCATACAATATACGGTCCTTTGTAACTGGCTTCTTTCTCTCAGCATAATGTTTTCAAGGTGATTCCAGGTTATAGCATGTGCCACAATACCATTCCTTTCCATTGCTGAATATTTCATTGCATATCTATACCAAAGTTTTTTATTCATTTGTCAGTTAATGGCTATTTTGGTTGTTTTCACTACAGGCTATCATGAATAATCCTGTTATGTACATCCCTGTACATACTTTTGTATAGATATTTGTTTTCACTTCGATTGGTTATGTGTCTAGGAATAAAATTCCTGGATCATGTAACTCTATATTTAACATTTTGAGAAACTGTCAAACCATTTTCCAAAGTGACTGTGCCATTTTATATTTCCACCAACCATGCGGGAGAGCTCCAATTTCTCTACATCTTCGCCAGCCCTGGTTATTATCCATTTTTGTTCTTGCTCTTTTTTAAATTACAGCCATATTTGTTGATATGAAACAGTATCTCATTGTGGTTTTGCTTTGCACTTTCCTAATGACACTGAAGATCTTTTCATGTGCTTCTTGGCCATTTTAATATCTTCTTTGGAGAATTGTTTGTTCAAATTTTGTGCCAACTTTTAATTTTTTTTAAATTTTGGAGTTATAAGAGACACATGTCTACATATAATTCCCTGGTGAAATCATATATTTTCTTTCATTCTGTAGGTTATCTTTTTACTTTATTAATAGAATCTCTTAAGGCATAAAGGTTTCAATTTTGATGAAGTTCAATTTTTTGTTGTTGTTGTTGCTAGTGCTTATTGGTGTCATATCCAAGAAACCATTGCCTACCCCAAAGTCAAGATGATTGACTCCTGTGTTTTTTCTAAGAGTTTCACATTTAGATCTATAATCTATTTTGAGTTGACTTTTGTGTATGGTGTAAAGCAGGGCTCCAATTTTATTCTTTTGCATGAAGATGTCCACTTCTCCCATCATCATTTTTTGAAGACTGCTCATTTGTCATTGAATAGTTTTGTTTTCTTTGTTGGAAATCAACTGACCATAAATGTAAGGGCTTATTTCTGGTCCCTCAATTTTATCCCATCAGTCTATATGTCTGTTGTGTGTTAGGACAACACTGTCTTGATTATTATAGCTTTGCAATATGTTTCGAATCAGAAAATGTGAGTCACCCAGCTTTATTTTTATATTTCAAGACTGTTTGGGCTATCCATTCCCTAGCATTTTCATATGAATTTAAGGATCAGCTTGTCAATTTTTGCACAAAAGAGGAGCTTGGATTTTGACAGAGACTGCCTTGACTCTCTAGACCTACCTGGGGAGTACTGCCATCTTAATTTTAAGTCTTTCCATGTATTTAGATCTTTAATTTCATTTAATAATGTTTTATTCTGTTTGTTTTATAAGTCTTTGTTTGTTTGTTTGTTTTTGAGACAGAGTCTTGCTTTGTCACCCAGGGAGGGGTGTAGTGGTGTGATCATGGCTCACTGCAGCCTTGACTTCCCAGGTTCCAGCCATCCTTTCACCTCAGGCTCCCAAGTAGCTGGAACCACAGGTGTGCACCACAATGCCTGGTAAATGTTTGTATTTTTGGTAGAGATGGGGTTTCACCATATTGCTCAGGCTGGTCATTAACTCCTGAGCTCATGTGATCCACCTGCCTCACCCTCCCAAAGTGCTGGGATTGCAGACATCAGCCACCATGCCCAGCTTAAGTCTTGCATTTCTTTTGTTAAATTAATTTGTAGGTATTTTATTGTTTTTGATATTTTAGTTTTTGTTTCCAACTTTTATTTTTAGTTCGGGGGTACATATGCAGGATGTGTAGACTTGTTACATAGATAAAGGTGTACCATGGTAGTTTGCTGCACAGATCATCCCATCACCTAGGTATTAAATCCAGCATTTATTAGCTATTCTTCCAGATGCTCTTCCTCCTCCCCTAACCAACTCTCCAATAGGCCCCAGTGTGGTGTTCTCCCCTTGTGTTCATATGTTCTCATTATTCAGCTCCCACTGAGAACCTGTGGTATATGGTTTTCTGTTCTTGTGTTAGTTTGCTGAGGATAATGGCTTCCAGCTCCATGCATGTCCCTACAAAGAACAAGATCTCATTCGTTTTTATGGCTGCAAAATATTCCATGGTGCATATGTACTACATTTTCTTTGTCCAGTCTATCACTGATGGGCATTTAGGTTAATTCCATGTTTTTGCTATTGTGAATAGTGCTGCAGTGAACATACGCATGAATGTGTCTTTATAATATAATCATTTACATTCTTTTGGGTATATACCCAGTAACCTAGGTCTTTGAGGAATCTCTAAACTCTCTTCCACAGTGGTTGAACTAATTTACACTCCCATTAACAGTGTAAAACTGTTCCGTTTTCCTATACAACCTCACCAGCTTCTGTCGTTTCTTGATTTTTTAATAATAGTCATTCTGACTGGTGTAAGATGCTATCTCATTGTGGTTTTGATTTGCACTTCTCTAATGATCAGTGATGTTAAGCTGTTTTTCATGTGTTTGTTGGCCACATGTATGTCTTCTTTTGAGAAGTCTCTGTGCGTGTCCTTTGCTGCCTTTTTAACGGGGTTGTTTTCTTTTTTCTTGTAAATTTGTTTAAGTTCCTTCTAGATGCTGGACCTTTGTCAGATGGATAGATTACAAATATTTTATCCCATTCTGTAGGTTGTCTGTTTACTCTGATGATAATTTTTTTTTTTTTTTTTTTTTTTTTTTTTTTTTTTTTTTTGCTATGCAGAAGCTTTTTAATTAGATCCCATTTGCCAATTTTTGCTTTTGTTGCAATTGCATCTGGCATCTTCGTCATGAAATCTTTGCCTGTGGCTATGTCCTGAATGGCATTGCCTGGATTTTCTTCTAGGGTTTTTATAGTTTTGGGTTTTACATTTAAGTCTTCAGTGCATCCTGAGTTGATTTTTGTATATGGTGTAAGGAACGGGTTCAGTTTTCATTTTCTGCATATGGCTAGCCCGTTCTCTCAGTACCATTTATTAAATAGGGAATCCTTTCCCCATTGCTTGTCTTTGTCAAGTTTGTCGAAGATCAGATGGTTGTAGGTGTGCAGTCATATTTCTAGGTTGTCTATTCTGTTCCGTTGCTCTATGTGTCTGTTCTTCTACCACTACAGTGTTGTTTTGGTTCCTGCAGCCTTGTATAGTTTCAAACTATAGTTTGAAATTGGGTAGCATGATGCCTCCAACTTTGCTCTCTTTGCTTAAGATTGTCTTGGCTATTTGGACTCTTTTTGATTCCATATGAATTTTAAAATAATGTTTTCTAATTCTGTGAAGAGTGTCAATGGTAGTTTCATGGGAATAGTATTGAATCTATAAACTGCTTTGGGCATTATGGCTATTTTTCACAATATTGATTCTTTCTATCCATGAGCGTGGAACGTTTTTCCATTTGTTTGAGTAACCTCTGATTTCTTCGAGCAGTGATTTGTACTTGTATTGAAGAGGTCCTTCACTTCCCTTTTAGCTGCATTCTTGGCATTTCATTCTTTTTGTGGCAATTGTGAATAGAGTTCATTTATGATGTGGCTCTCCGTTTGTCTATTATTGGTGTACAGGAATATTGGTGATTTTTGCACATTGATTTTGTATCCTGAGATCTTGCTGAAGTTCCTTATCAGCTTAAGAATCTTCTGGGCTGAGATGATGGGGTTTTCTAGGCATAGGATTATGTCATCTGCAAACAAAGATAGTTTGGCTTCCTGTCTTTCTATCTGAATATGCTTTATTTCTTTCTCTTTCCTGATTGCTCTGTCTTGAACTTTCAATTCAGTGTTGACGAAGACTGATGAGAGAGTGCATCCTTGTCTTGTGCCAGTTTTCAAGGGATATGCTTCCAGCTTTTGCCCATTCAGTATGATATTGGCTATGACTTTGTCATATATGGCTCTTACTATTTTGAGGCATGTTTCTTCAATACCTAGTTTATTGAGAGTTGTTAACATGAAAGGATGTTGAATTTTATAGAAGGCCTTTTCTGAATCGATTGAGATCATCATGTGGTTTTGTCTTTAGTTCTGTTTATGTGATGAATCACATTTATTGATTTGCATATGTTGAACCAACCTTCCATCCAGAGATGAAGCTTACTTGATTGTGGTAGATAAGCTTTTTGATGGGCTGTGGGATTCAGTTTGCCAGTATTTTGTTGAGGATTTTTGCAATGATGTTTATCAAGGATATTGGCCTGAAGTTTTCTTTTTTTGTTTTACTCTGCCAGGTTTTGGTATCTTTTTGATATTTTAGATAAAATTAATTTGTTAATTTTATTTTTGGATTCTTCATTGCTAGTGTGTTGAACTACACTTGATTTTTATATACTAATATTTTATCCTGAAACCTTGCTGAACTGACTTATTAGTACTAATCATTTTTAAAATTGGATTCCTGAGGATTTTATACATACTAGATCGTGTCAACTGAAAACAATTAATTTTACTTTTTCTTTTCCAATCTGGATACATTTTACTTTTTACTTTTTCTTGCTTAAATGCCCTGGCTAGAACAATGTTGAATAGAGATAGTAAGAATAGACATTCTTGTCTTGCTCCTGATTTTATGTGAAAAGCCTTCAGTCTTTCATAATTAAGGGTGAGGCTAGTTGTAGGTTTTTCATAGATGTCCTGTATCATTTTGAAGAAGTTTCCTTCTATTTGTTCAGTTAATCACCACCACCTTATTTTAAAGTCTTTAAATAGTGAAATGAAGGACTTCTTCAAGGTGAACTACAAACCACTGCTCAAAGAAATCAGAGGCGACACAAACAAATGGAAAAACATTCCATGCTCATGGATAGGAAGAATCAATATTATGAAGATGGCCATACTGCCCAAAGCAATTTATAGATTCAATACTATTCCCATGAAACCACCATTGACATTCTTCATAGAGTTAGAAAAAAACTATTTTAAAATTCATATGGAACCAAAAAAGAACCCAAATAGCCAACCACGACAATCCTAAGCAAAAAGAACAAAGCTGGAGGCTCCTTCTGTTTTATCCCTACTCTTCAGCTTCTAATTGTACTTCAAGACACAGCTCAAGTGCTGGTAATTTCAAAAAGTATGTAAATGCACTAGATCTGACTTAAGCTCCCCTCTTACGTATTCTCATAAGATGATGCACGTATTTTCATGCTAGGATTCAACTTACTACTCTGCATTATTGATTCAAGTTTCTGCCTCTTCAAGTAGAGTATCTTATATTCACAAGACCTGGAACCCACTCAGTAAATTGATGAATGGACAGACAGATGTATGTATGTTGAGATTTATGCCATGTTTTAATTAAGCATACATAAATTAATAAAAATACTGACACAATTCTAAAATTCTTAGCAGCCATAAAAAGCAAGAGACCCTAAAGGCAAATGGAGTTGTTCTAGGGCCTCTGGAATGTAAATTGGGGGAAAACAATTGACAAATAAAAAGGCATGTCAAGCAAAAAAAAAAAAAAAGAAAAAATGTTGGAAGCTAGAGTTCTCCCAGAACTTGTTTGTCTCTATTCCTGGAAATGATGCTCTATGACATAGTTTCCTAGGGATCCTTATACCCCTCACCCACAATCCCCAATACCAGTTATTATATACTCGATTCAACTCGGAAAATATGGCAGGATATGTTAAGTAATCAACCAGGTTTCACATACAAAACAAGTAAGAGCTGTGGCCCATGATCACAATAAACCAAGTTTCACCAACTGGTTAATGTACACACACAATTCAATGAGATATTAAAAGCAGATAATTAAATACTAAAATGAACAGTATAGACATTAGTTCAGTGGATGGAGTGACTCACTTGTTAACAATTATTGTGTGCTAACAATATTCCAGGTACTGGGCTAGATGGTGAGTATATAATGTCGAATGATTCAGAATCCTTGTGCTCAAGGAATTTGTGGTCTACTAAGGGAGTGGTGCAACTTAATGTATAACTTATTATTTATTCAGCAAATTCTTGTTGGAAACTACCACAGAATCTATCCTAGCGGTGCTGTGAATACAGCTATGAATAAAAAAGACCAAAATATCTGTCCAGATAAAGCATACATTGTGCATACATACACTGCGGAGAGGCAGACAAAAAAACAATGTAGTTTGTGTGAGTGTGTGTGCATGCATGCGTGCATGCAGACGTGTGCATACATAATGCTAAAACATGATAAGTACTATTAAAAAACAGGTTAGAGTGATTGAAACTACTAGGGTGTGAATGAGAGTGGGTTGCAATTTAAAGTAAGGTTATCATGGTTGGCCTTATTGAGGTGACACTGGAGTCAAGACTTGGAGGAAGAGAGGTTATTGGCCACACAGCTATTGCAGGAAAAATGTTCCAGATAGAAAAAACAGTCAGGACAATGCCTTGGGATGGAATCATGCATAGAGTATTTGCAGAATAGCAAGGAAGCTCTAGTTCTAAAGTTAAGTGACTGGGAATAGTGGTATGGGGTGGGTCAGAGAGTTGTAGGCCCTGTCAGCCTTGGGAAGATATCAGTTTTAGAAAAGTGGAAGCAGTTGGAGGACTTGTGGTAGAGGGTGATGCAATCCATTTTATGTTTTAAACAGGTTACTCTGGCTGCTTGTAAAGAATAGACTTAGGTATAAGAGGAAATGCAGGGAACCCAGTTAGGAAACCGTTGCAATAAGCTAGTTTTGAGATTATTCTAGTGGCTGAGATTGGGATGGAAACAGTGAAAGTGGTTGGAAGACAACAAATTCTGGATATATTTAAAATTTGAGCCACTGGAATTGGATGTGTGATGTTTGAAAACGAGAAGAGCTGAAGATGCATTCAGAATTTTAGTGGGACTACTACTTAGGAGATCAGAAAACGATGGGGAGGAGAGTGAAGACTTCGGGTGAAAATGACTGGGGATGGACCCAGGGAGATCAGGAGTTCAGTTTTGCAAGTTGTAAACGCAAAATCTTCCAAGTGGAAGACTTCAGCAGTTGGATTTGTAAATACTAAACAGAGCTTGGCACAGGATTCCACAAAAACCTGTAGAAAGGATATCTACCTAATGCTTCCCAAGGAAATGGGAAACGCTGATTCGAGAAAGCAGAAGAGTTGGCTGTGTGGTCAAGAAGGCTTCAGGAAATGAAGTGGGCATTGAACAATAGGAGCTATTTGGCTACAGAGGGTGTTGTGAGAGAATTCCAGACATAGGGAATAATCAAAGCAAGACCCACAGAAGGGGAATAAGCAGAGTGAGTTTGTGAGTGTGAGCAGAACCCTGACTGGAGTGAGGATTCTTATGGAGCTGCTGGTGGATAAACATGGATGGGTGACTTAGGGCCATATTTTGGGGAACTTGAAGGTCAGGCTCCTCTAGAAAAGCATCCCTTGCCAGTTAGTCAGCTTGGAGCTTCTTTCCAAGCCCTCTGCAGCCAAAGTTCACATTTCCATCTCAACACTGTCCAGAGTATTCTGTGAGTCTATTCGTTTACTTTTCTCTCAGCCTCCTGGGATTGTATGTTTCTTAAGGGCAAATACTTTATATTTTTATTTTTATCTACCCCAAAGATTCATTAGTGAAAGCTGAATAAATGTTTGTTCAAAGAATAAATTATATTTGATGCATACACCTCTTGATCATATTTTCATTTCAGTACTCATGGGAACTTTTTTTAAAAGAAAAATCTTTGTCTATAATGAAGAGGTGAAATATCCAGTACAATTATCTCACATTATAAGAGCTAACATTGCTGGAAAGATTGTAGAAAACAGTTTTTCAAACAGTGACTACCGAGTGACAGAGGCAAAGCCCCTTAATACTGCTAAGGAGGAAGCATTGGAAACTTGAAGGTAGGTAAAAGGCTAGGTTTTTAGGAATAAATTAAAAAGAGGGAAATGGCTGGTGGATTTGCAGGGAAGGAATTTGTCCAGACCAGTTGCATATTGTAGGAGGATGGGAGAGTGAAAGTGCTTACTGCACCTTAAGTATAAGAACCTCGGGAATTTGCTACTCATCCCTTCAGACACCTGTCAGCAAAATGCTGGGCTCAGCATTCCCACAAGGGCCCCAAGATGAACACCATGGTTTACAGGGGAGCAGATTCAATGTCAAGCTCAATCCGCAGATCTGGCAAAAAGGATGGGAGGGACTGAGTGGCTAACAGTAACCAGTTACCACCGACTGAGGGCTGGCCACCAGAACCAACTGTGGCTTCGCTCAACGTGGGCTCAGGGGAAAATAGCTGCTGCTTGAGTCACCAGCAATGCACTGCTGGGTATGTTTGAATGTTTCGAAGAACTCTCTGGGGAGTAGTGAATCTATGCACTGATTCATTTAAAATAATTCTGTTAGCCACTATCCTAGTCTTGTCTTTAGTCCTAACTCCTCTGATTCATAGAGTCGTATGTTCATTAGCTCATTTTAAAACTCCATTACCTGTTTTCCTTAAAGTAACAGGGTCAGTTTGTTCATTGGAGAAAACATCTGCCACAAACCCAAGTCTGATTATCCTCAGTTTGCCCTTTAGTCATTCTTTCACATTGAAATGGTGTTTAAGTGAAAAAGCAGCTAGTTCAGCTCCCAACTCAAGCAATTACACAAGGGCATTTCTGCAAGACAACATTCGTACTTGGTGTGCAGGAGAAGTGCTTCATGTGTACTTCCCATTTCTTCAACAGAATATTAAAAATATGTGTATTCTGGCCAGGTGCAGCAGCTCACGCCTGTAATCCCAGCACTTTGAGAGGCCAAGGCAGGAGGATCACTTGAACTCAGAGGTTCGAGACCTGCCTAGGTAACATAATAGGGCCCCTCTACGAAACATAATAAATAAAGATGTGTAGTCAAGGGTCAAAATTCAATAATGTTACTATTTTTTACTACTTTATCAAGTACGCTGATAAGTGGAACTGACTTTTTTTTTTTTTTTTTGCTCCCGGGGCAAGGCACTGTGGAAGCTCAGTTCTAGTATAGTCAGATGCCACTGTCCTAATTTATATTGCACCACTGGTGCAAATGACCACACAGTGAAAATGGCAAATAACTCAATATCATTATGAAGATAATTTTGACCTTGTGGCACCCCTAAAGTGGTCTCAGGGATCCCTACAGATGACAGACCACAATTTAAGAATGACTGCTATACAGAAATTTCTTTGCATATACTAATTTTTGTGTGCTTCAAATTCTTGAGTCAAAATCTATAAAAATACTTTAATGTGCCTGACATGTATTAACAAATGGCCTTGCAGATAAGGTCCACCTAAATAATTCGTACTTCCCTCTGCAATCTATGAGAGTCCGTTTTATCAACCAAACACTCTATGGCATTGGAGCTCCTAACTATGTCCAGTTTGTAAGTAAGATGGAGTACAAATTGTAACTCATGGCTCAATTGTGTCTGAGCTAAAAGCAGTAATTTCTCTTCAATTTCCATTACTTCTCCCAGCTTAGATATTTCAACCATTCAATACATTCCTCACATAAACTCCAAACCATTCTACAAAGCATACCTGTCACAACAGATCAGTAAATTTAGAGAAGAAAAGAAATAGTGGTAAAAATAAGTGCATGACCCATTACTTTCCTCTGTACTTCAAGAAAACTTCTTTTTAAGCTAATTCACTACATACGCTAGCAATCAGTTGTGTTCCAGCTCCTTTAATCTAAAAAGTGATTTTTAAGCTATAATCATAATCATAAAATTCCAAGGCAAAAATATTTAATGTATAATCCTAGGAATGGAAGGAAGAAAATGTAAGCTAGTTTCCGATTAATTCACATGATTCCAGGAGGTTTGACATAACATTCTTTTATTTTTTTTGGAGATGGAGTCTTGCTCTGTCACCCAGGCTGCAGTGCAGTGGTACAGTCTCGGCTCACTGCAACCTTCTCCTCCCAGTTTCAAGCAATTCTCTTGCCTCAGCCTCCTGAGTAGCTGGGACTACAGATGTATGCCGCCACTCCTGGCTAATTCTTTGTATTTTTATAGAGATGGGGTTTCACCGTGTTGCCCAGGCTGATCTCAAACTCCTGGGCTCAGGCAATCCACCCACCTCAGCCTCCCAAAGTGCTAGGATTACAGGTGTGAGCCACCACAACCGGCCGACATAAAATTCTTTCTAGGTAAAATTGTTTAATCAGAAATTCTCTGAAGGACAAGATTCTGTAGTTTTAAGGATTTTACTAGGTATATTGAACTTCATTATAATTAGTGATCATTTTAATAGGATAAGATTTACCTTAGACAAAGATCAAAGGAATTTAACTACCCAAGGGACCATCTCATGATGTACATTACATTGCACATAATAATCCCACAAGGGGAATTCCTCATAGGCCGAGTGCTGGGCAGAAAACTCCAGAGAACATTTGGTTGGTGCCTAACATATGAAGAATACCCAGCACCATGGCTAGAACATATCTAGACACACCGTAGATATTTATTCATCCTTTCAAAGCCTGGTCCATCATCTGTAATTTCCCCTCATCGGAAAAGGACATGTGTTCAAGAGGGAAAGTGTTATTTCTAAAAAGGGATGTTAAGCCTCATTATAAAGCACAGATATTAGTAATTTCAAATGCAATTATGCCTAACAGACTATTAATGTTGTAAATGTAATCTTGTGGTTAGGATTTGCTAAATCAACGCATCAGTAAACTCTAGTTGTTTGTACAAGTAAAAAACCTATTTTCACACTTATAAAAATGACATTTGAAATTAGAACAAAGCATGTAAAGAAACATTTCATTGTGGATGACAACAAATTTTGTGCAACTGATTTTTAAATCAATTATTGGAGGAAAAATAGATTCAGTTTAGTACAAGTTCCATTGATCCTCAAGAAAGAAATTACATGTTCAATAAATAAATAATCTGGTAATTAAATAAGCCTTTTAAGTTAAATATGCTTTATAGTGCATAATTAAGCTTTTAAACAAATACTAAAAATATGAGAGAATTCTTTTTTAATTCTGAATTTCAGGGATCTCAATAATTGTATTAAGTGTGGTAGAAAAGGGTGATCAACAAGAAGTAAGGACCAAGCCAGAGCTTTTTCTTTGCCAGTTCAAGTGTTTCAAAAGCCAATGTTCATGTCTAATGGAGAGACGACTTAAATGTCATGTGGATGACATTATTCACTGGATGAGGATCTGTTAAGTGTTTTTCATTTGCTAAGTTTTGTGTACAAAACCCAATCAGATCTGAGCCCTAATCTTCCACTTATTGATACTAGTATTTACAAAGGTCTTACTAGTATTTACAAAAGTCAGGCACTGGTCCAAGCACTTCAAATAGGTGGGAGGCAGGATAGACAGGTCCCTGCTCTTCTGTAGTTTACGGTCCATTGGGCGGTAGGGAGAAAAGGGACAACAAATGATAAACAAGGAAGCAAATGAATGAACGAGAGCATTTCAGAGAGTGATTAATGCTAGCAAGAAGACAAAACAAGAGGATGTAAGGAAGTCATAGAAGTACATTTCAAAAGCGAAAATTTGAGCTTAGCTCTAAATGACACAGGGAAGGCAGACATGCACTGAACCAGGGTGGAACTTCAAGACAGGGGAAACAGCAAGTGCAAAGGCCTTTAGAAAAAGAGTTAAAAGAGATTCGATTGAAAAGATAAGCAAGTGGAAGCTTCCTCCTTCCCCCCCAGCTGCCCACTTCATCTGCCCCAAATCTTTACTACATGATATTAGAATCTGATCTACTTCTTTTCTCCAGACCTGGAAATCAACCCACCAGGCCAGGGGACTGGGTTTTGTGAGCCTCTAGCAAATTAGACTTGATTTTATCTACTTAGTTGATTTAGGAGTTTTTATATTTTACATGGAAGCAGTATTAAATCAAACAATTTATAAACCACTGTTTATAAGTGGAGAAAGTAAGCTCTAGCCTGTAAGAGCAATTTACAGTCGAGGCCAGGGTTAAAATACCTGGAACTCCCAGTGCTATTCATCTTGGGGAGACACATTACCTTTTACCTTTAGTCACTCTTGGGCTGAAACATGACAGCTGTTGATCTACTTGAGCGTTGTTAGCAGGTTGAGAACAGTGACCTATAGAGTAAAACACTCAGTGCATTAAGAAAAGTTGGCATCTCAAAGATAGATACCCAGAGTTTATGGGGAAATGATGGTCTCCATATTGTTGACAGAACACCCCAAATTCTCAGGTCACTCATCAGCATGGTTATTAATCTTCTTCTCCAAGTCAAAGGAAGAAATATATCAGCCTTAAAAGCCCTAAGGGAAACAGAAAAAAAAAAAAAAAAGATGGGGTAATTTATAAAAAAATTTTGAGTTTTGTTTTGATTTTCTTAAAAAGGACAATTTGGTGAGACTATTAAAATCAGGCATATTTCAATATGACTGACACATATAATATATAAACATTTTTGAATAGGTAATCCATTCACAAGGCATATAAATCAAAACAATATAAAGAGGTAGTCAGCAAAATGTTTCTATTTCATTTCCACTAGGATAACTTTTTATTAGTTTCTTTGTCTTTGTTTTTTGTGTGTGTTACAGAAACAGAAGTACATATTGTTATTTCTCCTCTTTTTTATACAAGATTTCATATTATATATAGTGCTGTACACTTTGCCTTATTATTTAAACAGGATGTCTTAAGGATCTCAGTACAGTATTTCAGAGAATGGAAATCTTTCCCCATCAGCCCACAAAGAACTCTGTCCTTTTTTCTTTTGCATGTGCATTGTATCCTATTAAATAAATGTACCACAATTTGTTAAACACAGTCCTTTATAAATGGATATTTAGTCTAATTCCACTCCTTTGCTACTACAACCAATGCAGCAATGAACGTTTGTTCATAATATCATTTTGCACATGTACAATTATCTACAAGATAAGTTCCCAGAAGAGGGATTTTTGTGTAAATTAAAATTATCCATTTGTAATTTGGGTAAGTCCATGGTGGGGGTGCACTATCCACTACTGCCAATAATGTATGAGAATGTCTACTTACCCAACAGAATGTTTCCTGACACTCTTAGATTTTTGACAACCTGACAGATGAAAAATGTCACAGTGAAATTTTATTTTGCATTTCTCTAGTTATGATTGAGGTGGATCATTTTTTCATGTTTAGGTGGAATTTATATTTCTATTTTGCTAATTTTTTGTTAATATCCCTTTGCCATATTTTTATTATGTTTTTCTTAATTTATATTAAGGAGAATCACTTTTTGTAGTATGAATTGCAAATGTTTCTCAATTTTCTTTCATTTGTCTTGGTTTTACTTGCAGAGGTTTTTTTGGTTTTTGAGTTTTTTTTTTTTTTTTTTTGCTTTGTTTTGATTTTGCTAGGTAAAAGGATATTTTGTTGTAGTATTTGTCAATCTTATATAGCTTCTGAATTTTCTCCTAAAATTATATACCTTCATTTTACACTTAAATTCTTTATCCATTTGCAGTTTATCATACTGTACAGTGTGAGGTGTTTTGTTTTTGTTTTTGTTTTCCTAGAAGACTGCCTAGTTGTTCCAACACAATTTATGGAGACTTTTATTTTCCCCCTTCTGATGATACTTATCATCTCCATCATATGCCATAGATACTTGTGTCTATTCATGTCGAGATACCACATTGCTTTAATTATTGAGGTTTAAAAATAAGTTGTAACATCCAGTAGATCCACTTTCTTTACATAATTCTACATAATACAAATCTATCTGCTGTGAATAGAAATAGAGTTGATTATCCAAAGCCCATTGTGCAATTTCCTGGGTCAGAAGCCATTTGGCCTCCATCAGAACAGCCTTCTTTGCTCTTCTTCTATTCTCTGCACACCCGCCCCACTCTCCACTCTATCAGATTTCTTTCTTTCTTTCTTGTTCTCTTTCCTTTTTTTTTTTTTGAGACAGAATCTCCTCTGTCGCCCTGGCTGGAGTGCAGTGGCATAATCTTGGCTCACTGCAGCCTCTGCCTCCTGGGTTCAAGCAATTCTCCTGCCTCCGCCTCCCGAGTAGCTGTAACTACAGGCATGCACCACCACACCCAGCTAATTTTTGTATTTTTAGTACAGAGGGGATTTCACCATGTTGGCCAGGCTGGTCTTGAACTCCTGACCGCAAGTGATCCACCCGCCTTGGCCTCCCGAAGTGCTGGGATTACAGGTGTGAGCCACCATATCCGGCCAGATTTGATTATTAAAACTGACATTTGTGGGCACCAAGAACCTTGTTCTCCTCCTGCCCTTGTGCTCTCCTCCTATTTGTCAGATGGACAAATACAGTGCTTTTTAAAGCTTCCACATGTGGGAGACCTATATCTGCATTTTAGGCTGTTGGATCCAAATCCTACAAGTTGTTCTGGAGAGCAAATAAATCGTTAAGTTTTTGTAGATTCACTATAGAAATATATGCTTCCAAGAATGTGTGTAGGAGAAATAAACACAAAGGACATAAGGAAAAAGAAAAAATAAAAAAGTTGTTTCTCAGGTTCCAGAGGTTGTTGCTTGGCTTTGAGCAAAGCACTGAATTCCTCCTGTCTGCAAGGCAGCCTCCGCCCACCCCGCCCCAGTGATGTGAAGTGACAGGTAAGCCCCTGACAGCTAGAGAAATTAATACAGAAGCAAACCTCTATGTCTCCTCCCCTTTCTGAGCAATGGAGACAGAGGGTGGGTGGGATCGAGAGAAGGCGAGAGAGAAGATAGAGAAGAGACTGCAGGAGCAGAGAGAGAGAAGGGGGATAAGATAGAGAAAGAAATTAAACATGCAAGAAGAAAACTTCAAAAACCCTATGCCGAGGCAGCAGCTGTCCAGGACTAGAAACGTTGTAGTCATTTTTAAGAACCTCAGGCACTGACAACATTTTCTCTGTGGGTACTTCTGAAGAGGGATCGTCCTGTCACATTTGTGGTCGCAGGTCACAGGAGTGGGAGTCCTGGCAAACCTCCTTTACTGAATGGGCCCTGGCCTTTCCTCCTGAGCCCTCCCACGGTGGGGCACCTTCCTTCTCTTCTCAGTCCTTAGTTCAGGGCTGTTATGCAGCAGAGATGTCGCCCCATGTGGTGCTTCAGAGTCTGGGAATGGCCTGGGCATTTGAATCAGGAGATGTAAATCCAACGCCCGCCGCAACCCACCTTGGGCATTTTGGGTATCTGAGGGTCACCCTCATCCCTTCCTATAACATACTGTGAGGGTGGAGGTGGGCCAAGTATTCCGTGCTGGAAACCAGGAAAAAGGCCCAAGGGGCAGGGAAGCCTTCACCGAGACAGGGTGAACGCCAGGGCTGGCCAGTGGAAAGAGGCCTGGCCTCTTCCTAGCAGTGATCATCTCAGCACTCATTAGCAAATATTTCCTCAGCATTCACACCACACTAGGTCCTGGGGATAAAATGATGGGAAAGGCAAAGTTCTGTCATTATAGAAAGTGATGATTTGGTGGAAGATGTGAATATATATACCAGTAATTAAGACATACATGTTTCATTATTTCTAATAAAAATGTTAAATGTTAAAAAAGAGCACACATACTATGAGATATGTACTGACAACCACAGAAACACAGGGACAGGACCTAATCAAAGAAAAAGCAAAAACAAAGTACTATGAAGGTTTGAAAACAAAATGACCACATGTTGTGGGGGTCTCAGTGGAGACTTTGGGAGGAGGAGGATTTGACTCAGGCTTGCACTCAGATCTCAGAAAATAGGTTAAATTATTACAGAAGCTCTGTATAGGTATTGCTGTGGCTATAAGGAGGGATTACTGGTAGGGATGGGGCTGGGAGGCATTCCATGATTCATGAATCTTCCTTACTTGTGCACAGCCCACGTGCTCTCAGGTACGCTGGCAGTGCATCTTGTAACAACCAGAGATGGCGCAGCCTTCTGCTTCTCTGCCATTTCACCTCCACTGGTCATGGAACAACAGTCCCGGTAGACACACGTGTTCCAGGAACAACAGGAGCCAATTTAGCTAAGACTAAACCACACATAAGGGGAGGTAGTGAGAAATTAGGCAAAGACCTGAGTTTGAGTTACTTTTATAGAGGGCCTTGAATGTCAGCTAATGAATCAAGAACTGGTATTAAGAAGCTCTATATTCGTTAGCTTTTCCTAAACCTTCCTATCAGAATCACCATAGAGATCACTAAATTACAAGTCTTCATTCTCCTTTGATTATACTAGATTTTCCCCCACACTAATAATGGATGCTTATTTCCTCTTCAATTTTTGCTTTCCTGACTTATGTTTAGAAGCTTTGGTGCATTTTTGGATTTAATCTTTTGATTTAATCTATGTATGAATGATCCCTAAGTGCTGTTTTGTAAACAGCTTGTTATTTTGTTGAGGCCTTTGAAATTACTGAGTCTGGAGAAGTAGCATTTCACTTAGTACTGAGAGGGTGGAGCCCAACCCAAGATCTGTATCCCAATCCCATTTGAGTTCTATTTGAAACCCCTGGTAGAGGATTTATTTTATGCAACTCATATGCTACAGTAACATTCACAAAATACAAGGGATATATCATATTCCAGTAGTATTGCAATACAGTTGTTTTTGGTTATTCATGGCTGTTGTCCTAAACCCCTACTAACTTCAATAGGAAAGATACCAGATTCAAGAGGCCAAAGAAGAGACCCAGAGCCAGCTAATGAGACATGGGGTTTTATTCGAGGCTTACATACAGGAGAAAGAGTCCAGTGATGGTGGGCTGGACAGGAGAACCGCATTAATTACAGAAGTGATCCAGTGGTAGTAGGATGGATGTGATCATCTGCTTACCTACAGTCCAGTAGTGGCAGGCCAGGCACAAAAACTGCAACTGCTTACCAACAGCATGCAGTTTATACAGTATTTTCACTTAACACCCTCCCCTTAACAACCTCCATCTGGCAACCTTCATGTAACCCAAAGCTCAAGGCTTTAATCCCCTGTATGGCTTGTGTTTCAGAGGATGGACTGGGGGCTCAGGTGTTCCTCATAGACAAGGAACAAATCTCTGAGTTGGCTACTCCCAGATTCCCTAGCTTGGACCAACATTCAGGTGTGTCTGCCATGCAAGGCCATTCTAAGGGTGTGTCCAAGGTACTGCTGCCAGAGGCGTTTACCCTACGATGGCTAATGCACAGGGTGCCCCTTAATCCCATATATATATTGCAGGGAGTTACTGATGATTCCAGAAATGTGATTACTATTCTGGGCATTGAACTTATAGGGAACTGCATTTCTAGTTTCAGACAACTGATTAATAAATTAGCCTGGAGGACCTAGTCAATCAACAGATATTGTGATGTGGGTATGGTATGTGCCCACCAATGGTAATAAGAACAACATGAAATAAAATTAAATGAGGGGAGGGAAAAATAAATCTGGCTTCCTGCCCCAAAGTGGCTCACACCATTGTAAGAAAGATAGATATATGAACAAATAATTATAAAGAAAACTGAGCGTACGGTAATAAAGGCATTCCCAAGATGCTATGAAACTCTGAGAATGGAATGCATTACGTGGGAGTTGATGTGATTAGAATTAAGAAAGGCTCCGTGGCTGAAGTTGGATATGCCAGGGGACTTTCAACAATAAATAGGTTATTAAAGATGAAGAAGACAAAAAGGGCACTGCAGCTTCACTTGGAATTTACCAAAAAAAATTTTTTTTTCTTATTTTTCCATTCTTTCTCTCTACTTACATTGAGCTGAGATTTTTTTAATGGCACGAAGTGGGGACAAAATGAGGTATCTCTGATAAACAAAGATGTATTGTGACCTGCCAGGTCTCTGAGTTGTTTCTCCAAGAGATTGAGAAATGCCCTCTGTGTTGACTGGGGCTGCGAGTAGGTCAGAGTCTCGCAGACTGGTATAAGGGACCAGCTCATCTTACCTTTGTCTTTACTGTTACCAGCCTATAATCAACTGAGGAAAGCTGAAGTCCACAGACGAAGAGAAAGAGAAACACCCTCAAGGTGTTGAGAGTTAATATGATGAAAATGAGCCCATCAGTGTAGGCAGAAACCTTCACTGATCCTCAGGTAGCTTCCCCCAGGCCTGCTTGGACAGATGAGATGTCAAATGTGCTTCTTATCCTCACAGCACCTGCCTCTGCTCCAGGTTTTCCAGCCAGGGACAATCCACCTACTTATCAGGCAATTTATTAACATATTTTATAGATTCATAAAGTTTAACTTATTCTCCTTACTTCATTGTAAGCCACAAAGAGGCAGTAGTTAGAAGTCATTTGGGGTTGGGAAATGGGAATAGTTAACCAAGGTTTCCCAGTCCAAAAAACCGAGCAATTGCAATGCTGCTCTGGGCGAAGGCCCAAGGCTTTTGGCTTAATTATGCTCACTGGCTCTTGCCTCATCTGTATTCTGAGACCTTTTCCCCTCAAAACACTTCTCTCTGTATTTCTCTACTCTCACAAGCTTTGTTATTTCACATTGGGCCCACTTTTTGTGTTATTCATTTCTGCCTAACAGTTTCCTGAGGGCAGGAGGAAAAGAGGGGGGCCTCTGAGTGGTGGCCCAGGTGGTCACCCAGCATAGCCCCATGCTAGAAGCTGGGGCACCTGCCCTGTTGGTCACCGCATCTAGGGCTGCACTGCTATCACCATCCCAATCTCTTCATTTTGCAGTAATCAATTTGTGGTGGGATATTATCTAGTAAAATGGGGTAAAATCCATAAGAAGAAAAAATGACACAAGGACATTCTCAATTGTCTTTCAAATGATCATGGCTAAGCCATCTCAAGGTAAAAAACTTTATTCAAACACATCAAAATAATCAGCTGTTCCATAGATTGTCCGCTCCTGGTCATCAAAAATGCCTGGGCGACTGTTCATGGGATCACAGAGCTTCCAGAATGTTAGCAGAACTATAGAATTCCAGGGGCCTTAGAGCAGCATCTTCCACGAGTGCCAGTAAATGCTCCTGCTGTTTGCTTTCAGACATGCACAATGTTTCCAATGATTGGCCACCTACCCTCTTCATTGAAGAGATGAAGTTGATTGCATGTGTGTGATTAACAAGGGAGCAGACTAGTGATCCCAAATGGTGTATGAGATGATCCACTGACGGATAGGAAGAAAAATTTTATTTTCTATCTTCGTTGATTTTTATTCATACATTAATTTATGCATGAATATACACTACCAAAAAGTTTGGAGACCCCTAAACTAGAACCTGACCAGCAGCAAACAAAGCCGAGTGAATCCTCTGGAACACTCATCCAAAGCATACGTGCAGGGATGCTTTCTTGCTGTGTGTGGGCTGACTGGGGGTTCCCAGACAACATCTGGACTAGAGCTAAGAGGAATCCTAGCAACCTGCAGATGTGGAGACATGTGCTTGCATGACAAGGTTATGGGACTTGTAAAAGAAGGAAATAACAATCTTCCTATTTTGCTTAATTTATGGAATTTGAGAATTATGCATTTAGTAGTAGTGATATTTTTCTATTACCATTTTTTCCCTAGATTTCAACAATGGTTTCCTAAAAAGCATTAGTTGAACAAGATAGATAGATAGATAGATAGATACATACATACATACATACATACACACACACACACATACATACACATACATACATACATACATACATATTCCCAGGCCTAGAATAAATACTAGAAACATTAGGTGGGGAAAATAATGAATTTTGTATTGGTTCATCCCAAGATGATCTGTCACTTGTGTTCAAGGCCTTCATTCTTCTCTATTTTTGCATCTTGCAAAATATGAAACATTGATGTAAAACACCGTATTGAGTTTCACATCTCTGCATAATGGGCATTAGCTCCATCAAAAAGAGAAAGAGAAACACCCTTAAAGTGCTGAGAGTTAATATGATTACAATGAGCCCATCTGTACAGGAACAAACCTTCACTGATCCCCTCAGGCAAGTAGCTTCCCCCAGGCCTGCTTGGACAAAACATGTGCCATCAATGGACAGAGCTTCCGCCTAGTAATGCAAGAATGGAAAAGGGGTAATCTGAGCAACCATGGAAACCTTCCTTGATGCAGTTGCCAGCTGAAGCAGCTCCACTTTTCTTTGATTATTTATGGTTCTATACATTGGGCTTTAAAGATGAAATTTAGTCTTGTGAGATGAAAAGTTCCATCAGCCAGAATTCTGGAGAGTTTGAGAGGGTGGAAGGGGGATTTGGCCAAGGCAGCATGAGACTGATCCTTAAGAGAATAGCAAGCGCGGTGGAAGCCACTTCTCGCTGTGTAGCAGGAGAGGTAATTGACAGCAGTAGTAACACTGGGATGGAAAAGGAGAAAATGATTTGAGGGCATACCTGGCATAAGGAGATAGAGAATGACAAAAGAGATGGGGAAGACAGGCAGGATGAGTGTCAAGGGGAGACTGTGGGCTGGAGAGAAAAGAGAAACCTTGTTGAGGAGTTGCTGCAGGGCATGGAATGAGGAGGAGAAAGACAATGATCTCTAAACATAAAATTAAGAAATTCAGCTTAACGTTAAGAAAGCACCTCCATTCTCCACTGCAGCCACTTGTGAAAAGCACTAAATACAACACTGTATTTGAGAAACATGAAATACATCTGAATCTATGCTATATTTTTTCTTCCAGACGTTTGTTTCTTTGAATGTGTACAAAGCAGAAATGGAACCAAGTTAAAGTTTAATTTTGCTCTACTTGTTGGACTTTCTGGTGTTCTGGCAGGACTGCCTCAAGTGTCAAAGTTTTCTGGCTGCACTGAATTTCTTTGACCACCGTGGGATATCACCACTATAAAATCACTTCTCTTTTCCAAGAGCCTTCCATGGAGGAAGTAAAGACACCTCAGTATATAAAACAATTTTTACTGGCATAAAATGTAAAAAAACTACTCAAAACAGAGAATCAGGTCAGAAAATATCCTATGGCATCTCCCAACTGGGTACTCACAATGCAAAACTATAAAGACCTGGTGGCTCTCCTCACTCTCAGAGCCAACTGGTCCACAGTCAATCCTTTCAGTCAAAATGTCTTATCCCCCAGTGCCAGAGCACTTCATGTTGCTTTGGTACACTGCTCTAAATCCTAACAAGTTGTAATGTGCTTGTTCTACAGAAAGGATATAGCTGCCAGGAGCAGAAATCTCACTCTCAACCAGAATATCTGGAAGGGAGCCTGGCTCTGCCTGCTACTGCCCCTGTCACCTAAGCAGATCCTAGCTTTCCCCCAGGCTATAAAAATGAGGAATTGCTGGTCTCAACCTCATAGGATTATTAATTTTTAATGTAAAATTTATATTAGAGCTAGGCATGTTGGTGTGCAACTGTAATCCTAGCTGAGGAGGCTGAGGCAGGAGGATCGCTTGAGCCCAGGAGTTTGTGACCAGCCTGGGCAATATAATGAGACCCCAACTCAAAAAAACCCAACTATTTGTTATTTCTTAAATTGTAGAAATAATACATGCTTATTTTACCCAGTGAATCAGGTGCTGACACCTGTTACCTAACAAAGCTGAATAAAAGCAAAGACAATTTTCTCCCTTACCCCCTCCATTACCACTCTTCTGCTATAGGCAATACACATTCTATTACTAATGTATATTCTTCTACCCTTTCTCCATACTCATACAAACATAGATAAATAAATATGGTGGAATTTCATTTTTACCAAGTAGTACCTACAATATGTACTTTATTCTAAAATTAGATTTTTTTCCCCACTCAATATATTGTTGTTTTGAGGAGCAAATGAAATGAGATTCATGAAAGAGCTTGGTAAACTGTAGTCACCACTCTGTGAAGCTTACAGGATGATCAGGTAGCTTGGAATTAGGTCACTCAACCTACTCTGCCTAACATCAACAATAGAGCAGGTGAAGGAATGAGTGAGAGTTGACTGAACACAAGTAAGTCAGTAATGCTGTTGCAGAGAATGTGAAATTGCCACATCTGCCTGCTCTAGGTGGAGGCTGCATCAGTGCCAACAATGTGAGGATCCAGGGGCTGGGGAAGAAGAGTGCCAGGAACACATTGTCCATGTTTGGACCTAGAACCAAGTACACTGCCTGGCACAGAGTGGTCCATAAATATGGGATGAGATGGGAGAGGTGTTGGATGAAATAATGAATAAATCAGTGAACTTTACAAGGAACAAATGAAGGCACAAACAAGGCCACACATAAAAATCATTTATTGGCTGGGTGCGGTGGCTCACGACTGTAATCCCAGCACTGTAGTAGGCTGAGGCGGATGGATCATGAGGTCAGGAGTTCAAGACCAGCCTGACCAACATGGTGAAACCCCATCTCTATTAAAAATACAAAAATTAGCCAGGCGTGGTGGCAGATGCCTATAATCCCAGCTACTCAGGAGGCTGAGGCAGGAGAATCGCTTGAACCCAGGAGGCAAAGGTTGCAGTGAGCCAAGATCGTGCCACTGTACTCCAGCCTGGGTGACAGAGTGAGACTCAGTCTCAAAAAAAAAAAAAAAAAAAAAAAATTATTTAAAAGGTATTGTGGTGAAAATAAGAAATAAAATAATGAGGGACAATGGAGAATTTTTTTCCAAGAGAATTGAAGATGCATTTGAATAAGCAATGCAAAAAAATTGCTGACATGCTGAAGGCTGATGACAGGGGACCTGTACTTGTTTCACCAGCCAAGGGAACTCCAGAGCTGAACTGGAAACCAGGCTTCTCCTTTACCTTTTTACATTAATACAGTTTCACATAATTCTTTGGAAACCTCCTCAGGGAATACTACCTCTGAAAGCAGCTGACTGTAGGAGCTGAATGCCTTAGTTATTCTCTTTGTCTTTCTTTAGGTCTCTGTAGGCTCTCAGGTTTCTCTGGCATAGCGTCCTGATTCCAGATGCTTCTGCACTGCTCCTGTTAAACTTAACTGCATATCTGCAAACTTCCTGTCAAAGACATGACATCCAAAGGGCCCAAGACTGACTTCTAAACTAGAGTTTCTAAGAATATCATTTCCTAACCCCTTGATATTTACTGTTCACCTATTAGCATTATTAAATAAGCTTGTGAATGTTGGTTTGATGGTAAAGGGCAAGTAACCTACCTGTTATTTATACAAGTCTGGAACCTTTAAAACGAATTATTATTATCTAACATCTTTCAACAACTTTCCTCCCTTTTATTTCATGTAACTCATACTTAACATAGGAATTCCTGAGTCAGACTGCCTGCATGCAAATTCTGACTCCAAAGGTTGTAGGTCTTAGTTAACCTTTCTGGGACTCAATTTTCTCACTCATACAGTGGAACTGATAATATATTGCCTTTCATGGGGTTGTTACAAAAAGCATGTAACAGAGGGTCTGACACGTGGTAAATACCCAATACAGGTTGAAAAACAAGCTTTTAAAAAAACATCATCAGCCAGGTGCAGTGGCTCACACCTGTAATCCCAGCACTTTGGGAGGCTGAGGCAGGCAGATCACAAGGTCAGGAGTTCGAGACCAGATTGACTGGCCAACATGGTGAAACCCCGTCTGTACTAAAAATACAAAATTTAGCTGGGGATGGTGGCTCCTGCCTGTATGTAGTCCAAGCTACTCAGGAGGCTGAGGCAGAAGAATCGCTTGAACCTAGGAGGTAGAGGTTTCTGTGAGCCGAGATTGCACCACTGCACTGCAGCATGCTGAGATCACACCATTGCACTCTAGCCTGGGCGACAGAGTGAGATTCCATCTCAAAAATAGAAAGAAAAAAAGAGCCATTATTTTAGGAATGATGTCTACTAGTCATTAATTTATTTTTATATTGATTACTCAAAAACATATGCGACCAGGCGCCGGTGGCTCACGCCTGTAATTCCAGCACTTTGGTAGGCTAAGGCAGGTGGATCACCTGAAGTCAGGAGTTTGAGACCAGCCTGGCCAACATGGTGAAACCCCATCTCTACTGAAAATGCAAAAAGTAGGTGGGCATGGTGGCAGGCACCTGTAATCCCAGCTACCCTTGGGAGGCTGAGGCAGGAGAATCACTTGAACCCAGGAGGCAGAGGTATACATTAAGACCTAATGTACACCTAGAGCCAAGATCGCGCCACTGCACTCCAGCCTGGGCAACAAGAACAAAACTCCGTCTCAAAAACAAAGAAAGAAACAAACAAAAATCAAAAATAAACAAAAATATGCAACTGAGTATGCAAGTTGAGAGAAATAGAAATGTAAAACTAGCATCAAATATAAGTTTGTTTTTGCTTTTGAGGTGCATTTGAGGTGGTTGGTGCCTCAGAATTCCATTCTGAGGCAGACTCTTTGAAACATTGAAAGTAGATGCCTAGAACCGAACCCCTCAGAGTACTCCAGCTGGATGCCACCGCTCAAACCACGGACTGAGGGGCTGTAAATACACAGCTGAACCACCACAAGTATCACCCAGCAAATGATGATTGTCAGGGTGCAGCAAAGTGGGCTTGGTGAGGAGTATATAAAGAAATGCTCTGTAGAACAAAGACGGAAATAAAGCAGCGATACACCAGAGCTATAAGTCCACTCGGGTCCTCTCAGAGAGTGGTACATGTATGGGGTGTTTCTCTAGCAATAGAGCCATCCTCCACCTATAGAGTAGCCCATAGCTGGCTGATTCTGATGAAATCAATCCCTATCACTCCGGAGCTGAACTCAGGGTGTTTCCAATCTAAGCTAACTGTAATGCCCTAGCACTATGAAAGGAACTAACCTTTTTCAATTTGTGATTAACCCAGCTATACCATTCCTAAGCGCAGGCAGGCTCAACTCTGCTGGATGTAGTGTCCAGCTGAACAGTTTGCTGTATGTGTTCCACTTCATTATAGGACCAACTTCACAGCCCCTCAATCAATTTCCATCTCCTTCTCTGGAAACAAAACAATGACATGCTGTTGCTGCCTCTTCATGTTGGAAGCCAGTGCTTGTAGTGAAATGTCAAAGAAAGCCAATTGCTACCTCATCCCTCTGTGGTCATGCTAGGAACCTTCATTCTGGAGTAAAATGGAAAGATCCAGCTAGGGCAGACTGCTTCACAGGATGAGGATGTTACAGTGCTAATTCCTGCTGTGAACACATGAATTGAAACATCAGACCCACATCTGAAAGTATTGGGCTTTAGTCAGGAAACTGTGTTCAAATAATCAAAGAGTGTTTTCTTGCTTGGAAATAGTGTGAACTGGATGATTCTACCTCAGTTCTGAGTGTGATTCCTTTTGCAAGGTTGATTTTTTTTTTTTTTTGAAGAACATTTTTTCGCCAGCTTTGAAGACCCTCAAAAGTAGAGTGGATTACATTCAACTTTCTAATTAGAAGCAAGGAAGAAAACTTCAAGGATCTCTGAATAATCTGACCTAATGTCAATGGACATATACATACATGTGTGAAATTGGAGATGACATATCTGCTAACATAACGTGAACTCAGTCATGTAGTGACTATTTACCCTGCAGTTCCTGATGTTGAGTTGAGTGCTGGGTCTGCAGCATGTGAAGCACGTGTGATCCCTCCATCATGGAGAATGGGATCCAGAGGACAGGAAAACAGGGCAAATAAATAACTAATTAAAGATCATGGTCCCTGCAGGAAGAAGAGAAAACAAATCAATGTTATTTGCCTTGGTAAAAAATTATCCTTAATTAAGCTTTCCTCCTATTAGTCTCCATCAGTGTGTCCAATTGCTTCAACTGTTTTCTTTTAAGGCCTAATGTATACCTAGTGCTTAGCTTTCCACCTGAAAACACAAACTGTAGAAGTTCCAGCGAGGAACCACATAGTATTTGAATAGAGTTACCTAGAATATGGAGGAAAATAAGTGATGGAATAAAATACAACCTGAAATAATCATATAGGGAAACTTCTTAACTGAACAGACTCTTTAAACCCCAGGATCTGCTGTCTGTGCTCTGGAAGACTAAGTGAAAGAGGAGAAGCAGAGGAAACATGCTGATTAGCAGTGTTCCCTGGTCTACCCTCATGAGTTAGTGAAACAACAGGAGGCACCTAAAAAAGGAGAAGAGAGATAAGCCCCATCCCCGGTGGACCGTGCTCCGGATGGGAAATCTCCTCTACAGAGAGTTGAGTGACCAGGAGGGAGTCCTTTTGGAAGGTGAACTGACTGCTGTTAGCCTTCGGAGTCCACTGTTTGTTCTTAATGGGAAGGTACAAGGATCAAAGTGCATCTCAAAGCATTGTCAAAATGAGCCCAATGCACCTTGCACTGTCACACTTCTCCTCCTCTGACCCTCCCTGTGGGGGTCACTTTCTTACTAGTCAACTGCCCCCACCTCAACCCCTGGGCTGTTTCTCAGTCTGTGGCATCAGAACTATGTACTTATTTCTTTAATGCCTCATGTAATCCTGATATTCATATGAAGTTCCCACTGCTTTAACATTAGCAGAGTTTAGTGACACTAAAAATTCAAGCATTCCTTAAGCCAGGCCATGTAGAGAATTATCTAATTCGCAGAACACTTTCAACTAATGATGCTCATTAGCTTACACAAAACAAATCATTATGACTTTCACCTCTTTTCTAGGGCAGGACAAGCATAGAAATATTATATAGGGATTTTTTTCTACAGGGACACTTGCTTTCCTTTTCTCACCTAGTTATAAAATTTCTTTCCGAGTGTAATCTTGGCGGTGTTATATAATTGTGCTTAAAAACGTTTATTCAATAAGAGAATGCCTGGTAATGAAGAGCACCCTAAATCTCACCAAGGATGTGTCAAAAAATAAGTGTACAAGTATAAACCTGTATGAAAAATTGGAAAATGTTTTTTCTATGCTCCAAATTCTACAAAATGGGCATATGGGTACTGCCTACATAGATTCTATGCAGATTCTTAGTATATTATAAAGTCCACTTATTGGCCACCAGTGCACACACACACACCCTCGTGTCTCTCAGGTATGCATGGACTGAACTAAGGTGGAAATGTAACTTGAGCGATATTAAAGAATGAAAATGGTTAATTTGCAGATATGGGAATAATAATTCTCTGTGTGTGGCAAAGGTATCTAATTTACAAATAGTGATTTGCAGAGACATGGAAACATATATCAACATTTAATGAGATTATTATTTAAGGCTTCGGAACACAATTTATACCCTCTATTCTCATCTCTCTTCCCTTGCACATGCACACAAACATGCATGCACACACACACAGAGTACAGGGCCACTTGTGACATTGTACTATACACAGATAAACCTGTTGAACTCTCTACTGTAATGAGGAAGACGCATTAGCAAGTTCTCTCATTAGCTACTGTATTTTTTCCCAAAGTTGTCCACTCTAATCATTCACCTGTTTTCTCAAGTTATCTGCCATTATTTTCTTCATTAATACCTCTCAGTGAATGCCTGGATTTCACAAAGGTCTTACACTTTCCATGGAACAAAGCCTTCAGGGTACTGAGGGTGATGAGAAAAGCATAGAATTTTCCTCAATAAATGGCTACTCTTCAGCACAGAGCATTACAATGAAAGACTAATTCCTAATTTGTTCATTCTACATGTCCAGCAGCAAAGAACCATAAACACAAACACATAGATGTCAAACTAGCTTAGACTAACTTCTATAAATAGGTTATAATTTGCAGATAATTTATTGTCATATAACAGTAGAAGCTTCATTAACTAAGTAGTAGTCTATGTAGACTTGCCTTTATTACTTATAAAATTGTACTTCTAAATTTACTAGTACACAAATACCACAATTATAGCATGTAAAATCTTGCTTTAGTTCTTTTTTTCTGATGTCTTTCCCCCACCAAATAGTGTCCTGCTCAAGGGAGGCTACACAGTTATTTTATCTTTTTATCCCCAATATTCTCAGGTACAATGGGTCTTATTAGAGAAAGGTAGCTAAAAACTTGATGTGCATACCAGCTATTCTGTCAAAATATGGGTTTTCTGAAATTGGGACTATTCACAAAAAGGAAATGTACATAGAAGATTATAAAAACAAATCTTGAAGATTACATCCCTACCTTTTGTGTGATGCAAATATAATTATCTCTTTCTGCCTAGACCAGCTCGGTCGGGGAGACCCTAACCCAGCGGCCCTAGAGGAATTAAAGATACACGCACAGAAATGTAGAGGTGTGAAGTGGGAAATCAGGGATCTCACAGCCTTCAGAGCTGAGAGCCCCAAACAGAGATTTACCCACATATTTATTAACAGCAAACCAGTCATTAGCATTGTTTCTATAGATATTAAATTAACTAAAAGTATCCCTTATGGGAAATGAAGGGATGGGCCGAATTAATTGCAGCAGGAACACGCCCTTAAGACACAGATCGCTCATGCTTTTATTTGTGGTTTAAGAATGCCTTTAAGCGGTTTTCCGCCCTGGGCGGGCTGGGTGTTCCTTGCCCTCATTCCTGTAAACCCACAACCTTCCAGCTTGGGCTTTAGGGCCATTATGGACATATCACAGTGCTGCAGAGACTTTGTTTATGGCCAGTTTTGGGGCCAGTTTATGACCGGATTATGGGGGGCTTGCTCCCAACATCTTTCTCCTTGCTATGAGTTCTTTATCCACATAGATACTAAGAACAGAGCACTGACATGATGCTCAAAGTGTATGCTCTTTGGAGCATTTAGGATTTTGGATTTCCAGATTAAGAATGCTGAACCAGTATGTAATGTAAATATTCCAAAATTTGAAAAGATTTCGAAATCTGCAACACTTCTGGTCCCAAGCATTTTGGCTGAGGAATACTCAACCTGTACTACTACTCAAATTTATCAATAATTGTTTGTTGGATGAAAGACCAAACGAACCAGTAGTCCATCTACCAGTCCTCTGATAAACAAACAAAATATTTTAAGCTCTAGGTTAATAAAGCCCATGCTCATTTGCATTCAGCTCTTCTGTTTAAGGTACTTTGCATTTCAAAAGAATAATTATTTTCTCTATTCTAAGATTATTATTTTCATTGGGTAGGATGTTAATCCCCTTATTTTCAAGAATAAACCTAATTCATTATACTATGCACAATGACCTGTATTTTGGATTATCGAGTTCTAATGTATCTCATCTATATGTATCTCAACAGTGATTTTTTTTTTCAAAAAAAGTAAGTTTTATTAAGATATAACTCACATAGCACAAAATTCACCCATTTAAAGTGCACAATTCAACAGCTTTGAGTAGATTTACAGAGTTACGCAACCGTTACCACTATCTAATTCCAGATTGTTTCATCACCCCAGTAAGAAACCCTGTGACCAATAGAGTCACCCCCTAGTACTCCCCTCCTCTTGCCCCATTTAGCTATATCCCAATTGGGAAAATTATCTTAAAGGCTTAGTTTAACATTTTTTTGTAATTAGAATAAGCAGTGGACTTTTCTGATGTGGTTGCTTATCACTCCTATGCCATTCACTTATTCAGTAGCTCTATAAATATTGATTGAATAGTGTCTGGGGCATAAAAGTGAGGGAGAGTAGACAGTTCCACATGTCACATGCTGTTCTTTCTTGAGGTAAGCTCAGACTACAGAGACTGTGTCTCATTTCTGTGCTTGATTGCTGTAAGATCAGACACAACACCATTTTGCATGAAGTTAGAGCATTAAGTTACTGGAATACCATCATCTGATGTATCTCACCCTTTAGAGCTGTGATTACACACTTCGAGGGATGAAGATTATGCCTGTGGCCTACAAATTTATTCAGAGTTAGAACCTGCTTCCAATCAGAAGAGACCACAAGGAATATAAGTGAAGAAGCCTGGCATGCTTCCATCTCAAACTCTGCCCCTATTCTAATCCCTTTCATGGGAAACTGACTGGGGTGTGGCCAGTAAGCACGAATTCCTCATTCCTGTGCACATCTGCCTCCCACTGGATGGTCCATAGTTATACCTTACTATACTCAAATCATTATTTTGAGTATTTACTTCTGTTGCACAAATTCTTTGATGTGGGAAAGACTTACCTAACAGACAATTCCTGTAGTACCTTGTTACTTCTAGCTCACGATTTTGTGCATCACTGCATATAAGCTTGTAATATTTGCTAATTGTATCCTGTATTTGTCTTATTTTCCCAAATAGATAGCTTATGTCAGATATTTCTGTGTCTCTGCCCCATTCCTGCACCATAACCTAGTGGTGTGTCCTCATGCCATTTATATATGATGATTGATGGGAGTTGGTTTAGTTGTCAGTAGAAAGCCATAGGTTGAATCACCTTTTCTACTGACTCCCATTTTCTAGTAGTATTCAGTGGAGGATTGGTCCCCTGCCAACCGGTGTTACTGAATGCCTGCTTTTGGTCTGCAGTCCTAGCACCCTCTACTACTGGATTTGCCTGGTGTTTGAGGACTTGTTATATGCGTGGCTCTGTGCTAGGTGTTTGAAGACAGCAACCTTCTTCTGTGCTTATCCTGTATCTTCATTTTTATCACTGCATTGACCACATAGGGTGAAGGATGTTGGGTTTTCTGTCTTTTTTCCATAGGCTGTGAGCTCCTCATAGGCAGCATAGAGTCTTACACAGAGCCTGGCACACAGGTCCTTAGTACTTGTCATGTGAATAAATAAATTAAAAGGCACTTGTTAGCAGCTTTCTGACTAGCTAAAAAGGCAGCACACATACATTTGAAACAATGAGAGAGCAAAATAGTGTCATTTAAAGTGCTAATTATGTAAACCAGACAATTCATAATCCAAATACACTTAGATACCCATGGAGTATGGTGTTCACAAAACATTTCAAGTACAATCCAACCTCTAAAACTCGTTTAAAGTCGATTAGAGTTTTGTCTGCATCTCTTAAAGAACTTTAAAGGAGATGTAACTCACTCAACAGCCACACTTCATACAAACAATCACCTTCCTTTGTCCTCTCAACTTCTTATACCCCTTTCTACTCTGCAGCCTCTCTCTCCAGTTCCCACATGTCTCCCCATACCCTCCACCGCCTACTTTCTGGGTATCTCCTCCTTCCCTTTTTCTCAGTGGCAGACTGAGTTAGCCTTGCTGACTTCCTTTATTCCCTCGTTCAGTCATTATCCCAAGTTCATGCCGCAAAATCAAGCCTGGATCCAACCCGATGAGCAAGAGAATATCTCCGCTTTACAAAGTGAGAAGATGAGGAGGGGAAACAGTAAACCGCAGTTGTATAGGGAAAGATGATCAATACTGCTGTATTGGAATATGAATGTTTGTTCTTATGACAAGTGTAATAAGATTGGGAAATGGGGAGACTCTGCCAGGGCTAGTAAGGAGTCTTCCTCTCCATTTTGGAGGTGGGGTGGATTATATACATTCATCCATTGAATCCTCACAGTCACCTCCAGAATCCTACCAGGAGGAAACTAGGCTCAGAAAGGTTAAGTTACTTGCCCCAAAACACTTATAAATAGCAGCAAAAATGTTTGTGCCTGCAATGTGATGTCACATTATCAAAGATTTCCATAAATATATCCTTTTTGGTAACACTGTTAGGATGGAGCTAGTTGAAAATGCAAAGCAGGAAAAGCTTGCAGTTGGCAACTTTGTGCCTTCCATTGCAGGCCTCCTTCTCAGGAGAGCCCTACAAACACTCATCAATATTCCTTCCTCCACCCCTGGCACACAGACATGCACACAATATGCACCAATAACACAAAACCCAAAACACACTCCAAAACTGCTCCTAGGAAATAGTTAAATTAAAACAATTGGAGTGTTACCCTGATAGTGCTGTCTTTATTTTAACAGGAGATAAAGCTCTATGGCAAAGAGATGAATGTTTCATGATGCATTTTCCAGTTTCAGAAGAGCTGGAGATTTGTAGCCATCCATAGGATAACACTCCATAAGTCACAGCTGAGTCCACCTGCTGAGAAGGTGGCTTTTGCATTATTTTGTGTCGTAAATTTGAAAGCATTTAGCCCTAAATTTAGGATGCCAATTGATAACTAAGAAAGAAAATATAAAAAATATTGACATGTGTCAATTGTGTGCTGAAGTCTGTGAAATGTTTGTGCGTGTGTGTGTGTAAAGAAAGGAGAAAAAAAGCAAAATAAAACTTTTATCTTGAGCAAATATTCAATCACAATACAATGGCTAATAATAAAATGGTTACACAAAACTAAGTAAGAAAGGATGATGGCATTACAACCTCCAGAATAAGAGCCTAGGAAATGTGTACCTTCTGAGAATTGCTCCCTTTAAGTACTGGATTTCTCATTTCTTAAGAAAATACTTCATGGAGGGCATGTGGCTAGGATAGCAGATTTGAATTGTGCTGATAGAAAAAGGCACATTCCTCCCCTTAGAGTGGATTGAGGTGCTCCCTGATGATGTTATTCTGCAGAGAAATATAGTCAGCCCCCATTATATGCCAGGGATTGGTTCCAGGACCTCCACATATACCTAAATCTGTGCATACTCAAATCCCACAGTGGGCCCTGCAGAACCTTTGTACAAGAAAAGTTGGTCCTCCCCATAAGCGGATTTTGCATCCCACAGATATTGATTGAAAAGAATCTGTGTATAAAGGACCCCCACAATTAAAACCCATGTTGTTCAAGGGTCATTCATGCACACATACATATATATATGAAGTATACAAACATGTAAGTATGTGTATGTGTGTCTTAGTTTGTTCATGCTGTTATAACAGAATACCTGAGACTGGATAATTTACACACAATAGACATTTATTTGGTTTACAGTTTCAGAGGTTGAGAAGTCCAATGTCAGGGTGCCAGCCTCTGGCAAGCATCCTCTTGATGTGTCATTCCATGATGGAAGGGCAAAAAAGCCTGCCTGTGGCTGGGTGCGGTAGCTCATGTCTGTAATCCCAGCACTTTGGGAGGCCGAGGTAGGTGGATCCTGAGGTCAGGAGATCAAGACCAGCCTGGCCAACAGTGTTTAGTAGACAGTGTTTAGTAGAAACACTGTCTCTACTAAAAATACAAAAATTAGCTAGTGGTGGTTCATGCCTATAATCTCAGCTATATGGGAGGCTGAGGCAGGAGAATCACTTGAACCCGGGAGGTAGAGGTTGCTGTGAGCTGAGATTGTGCCACTGCACTCTAGCCTAGGTGACAGTGAGACTCTGTCTCAAAAAGAAAGAAGGAAAGAAAAGAAAGAAAGAAAGAAAGAAAGAAAGAAAGAAAGAAAGAAAGAAA
>NC_045440.1:62312135-62325946 GCF_002776525.5 Piliocolobus tephrosceles
AAAGAAAGAAAGAAAGAAAGAAAGAAAGAAAGAAAGAAAGAAAGAAAGAAAGAAAGAAAGAAAGAAAGAGCCTGCAAGAGAAAGGAAAGGGTAAAAATTGTAAAATACATCTCTTTATCATAAGTGCACTCCTGCAATATTGGCATTAATTCATTCATGATGGCAGAGTCCTCCAGATCTAATCACCTCTTAAAGCTCCCCCCTCTCAACATCATTGTATTGGGGATTAAGTTTCTAGCATATTAATTTTAGGAGACACGTTGAGACCATAGCAATGTGTATGTTTGGAATCATTATATCCAAAAGCATTTCTTAAAGATCATAGCTAATACTTAAAACCTCTAACGTGAAATAGAATAGCTTAATGATATAATTTTCAACAAATGTTATGGCTTTTGGTGGTATAAAATACTTATAAGAAGTTGTGTTACTGCGTGTGTTTATTGTGGCACTATTCACAATAGCAAAGACTTGGAACCAACCCAAATGCCCATCAATGATAGACTGGATTAAGAAAATGTGGCACTTATACACTATGGAATACTATGCCGCCATAAAAAAGGATGAGTTCATGTCCTTTGTAGGGACATGGATGAAGCTGGAAACCATCATTCTGAGCAAACTATTGCAAGGACAGAAAACTAAACACCACATGTTCTCACTCATAGGTGGGAATTGAACAATGAGAACGCTGGGACACAGGAAGGGGAACACCACACACCAGGGCCTGTCGTGGGGTGAGGGGAGGGGAGAGGGATAGCATTAGAAGATATACCTAATGTAAATGACTAGTTAGTGGGTGCAGCAAACCAACATGGCACATGTATACCTATGTAACAAACCTGCACATTGTGCACATGTACCCTAGAACTTAAAGTATAATAATGAAAAAAAAGAATTTGTGTTACTAATAAAAATCAGGAAAGCCACTTTTCCCAAGGTGTAATATAATAATGGTGGTAAATTTTCTCTAGTCAAAAAGATCTGATTTTATTAGTAATAATTTTCTCTCTTTTGGCCCTTAAATTTCCAAAGCTTCTTGTAGCTAAGTTAAAAGCACAAACAGTAGAATTTTAGCATGAACTGTTGTTTTCTCTGCAATCATTTCTAACATATTTTCTTTCCTTTGTTTTTAACTATCAATGTAAGCCTCTGTTTTCTTAACAAAAATTACTCAAATACTTGTACTGATTTACATTTACTAGGGAGTCAATGTTCTTTTTTAAGTTGTGCCCTTAAAACAACACTCAGGTCAATGAAATACACAAATAAGTGTGTCAAGACTGTTGCAAAGTCTATATACCTGTCAAAAACCTTTTGCAGACACCTTTATGAATCATAGATTACAGATGCATCAGTTCTCTAGAGTTGCTTAGGTCAAAGTTTAAATTTTATGGAACCATGTGGTAGTTGTATGACTTAGCAAGCATTTTCTTTAGATAGTGAGAAAGTGGTTACAAAGCACTCTGGGCCCATCCAGCACGGTGGACAGTGGAGCAGAAAGAGGTATATGAGATAAGTTTTCAGAATGGAGGGGGAAATAAAATTCCCCCCAAGGGCACTTATTTGTCTTCTATGTCCAAGGCATCTTTTCCCCTCCAGCAAAGCAGCAAACTCAAGTCTGGGCAGTGAAAAGCAATATTTTCTGCACGTGTGAAATGACTCCTGACTCCATTAGGGGCCTTGCTTAGGGTCAGAGGAGCCCAGCCTGGCTCTTCTCTGGGGTCCCAGTTTCTAGTGATTTACAAGCTATCTTTACGGGCTCTGCTACTGCCAGGTCATGCTCTCAGGACAATATCAAATTAGTGCTCAGTGTGTGCCAATGTGTTATGCTCTATCCTAATCTCAGCCAAATATGGGCACCACTGAAACTCTAATGGACAATGCAGTTGTTTTGCATGATCTGAGATCAAGGAGAATTGGAGTGGAATACAAACTGACTCCTCAGGAGGTTCAGTTCTTCTGTTCTTATTTTCTTCTAGCAAGAAATCAGCAGACTTCTCTTTCAGGACATAAAGATCACGACAAGCTAGGTGAAATGTGAATAATAGAGATTTCAAATGACTAAAATGTAGTTCTAATTTTAAAAAGAAGACAAAATAACTACTAAACTCGCATGCTTGCTCCCTAGAACTGTATGACTTTCACAATAGATTTGCTTAAAATAGTATTTAACAATATTTAAACTGTCACATCACCATCTCAAGTCTGATCAATCTGATACCTGAAATACATTCTTTTTTCACTTACACAGAGAAGTCAGTAAGTACAAAACTTCCTCATGTGGATTTTCTAGAACTTTTTTTCTTCTGTCTAATAGATAACCTCCCAAAAATGGGTCTTATGGTGGGAAACATTTGGGAAACAATGTGTTAAACAACCTTCAACAGATTTCTTGTGTAAGAGACTTTCTTAAAGGTATTACTTAAGTATACAGATACACGCCTTTGTCTCCCAAGAGGAGGCCGTGCATGTACTGTTTAACCTGGAATTCTTTTTTGTATGTGGAAACCCTTCAGCATCAATACTGTGCAGCATTTACTATGGGAAATACTAGTTTAGTCTCTCCTTTCTTCAATCATGGTGGCATGGCTGACTTCCCACATAGCTACCTGCTATCTGGCCAGCTTTTAAAATTAAAGTCCCTTCCCCAACCTCTAGCCTTCTACCTTATTCATTTTCCAGGGTAGCATGTTCTGGCATTTTCTTCTTTTCTTTCATTCTTTTATATTCTACTTTTTTATTTGTTTATTATCTCTCTCTTCAAACTAGAGTATAAGCTCCTTGAAGGCAGGGACTTTTTAATCTTTTTTGCTCTTTGATGTATTTCCAGGTCCTGGAATTTTAGGAGTCTACCTGGCTAGAGTAAGCAGTCGATATATATGTTATATAAAGAGATGATAAATTCAAATTATCCATGCCAGAAAATTTCTGTGTTTTCCCACATGGTTAGTTTCTTCATTTAAATAATTATTGAGTACCTACTGTGTTGCAGGTTCTGTATTCATCCATGACATCCTTTTTAGTGAAATGTAGAAAATGTTTCACAATATCTTTTTGTCCTATGCTGTCTATCTTCAAAGGCAGGTATTTGATTGCCTCTGTGCTTCCAGCTCTGGGTTTGGCCAATGCATATCTTTTAGCTGAGTCTTGTAGGTTTTATTTTCAAAGCAAAGCGCTCATCTATGTTATAAAAAAGTATGCTTTAGAATGGAGGAAAACAGCTATATAAAGTATGAGACAACCAAATTAGATTGAGAAAGTGTGAGGTCTTTTTCAAATAATTTGAATTAGCATTAGAACTAAATTCTTGGACTAGACCTCACCTAGTATCAAAGGGTAAAAACTTTGCTGGATCCCATGAAATCACCATCCACTTAACACAGTTATGGGATGAATTGTGACCCCCCTAAATTCACTTATTGAAGCCCTAACCTTCAGTACCTTAGAATGTGACTATATGTGGAGATAGGGTCTTGAAAGAGGTAATTAAGGTAAACTGAAGTCATTAGGATGAACCCTAATTCAACATGATTGGTGTCCTTATAGCAAGAGGAGATTAGGACACAGACATGTACAGAGAGAAGGTCATGTGAAGATGCCGGAAACAGACAGCCATTTGCAAGCAAAGGAGAGAGGCCTTAGAAGAAACCAGCCCTGCCTCTGCCTTGGTCTTGAACTTCCAGCCTCCACAGCTGTGGAAAGAGAAATTTCCCTTGTTTAAACCATCAAGTCTCTGGTACTTTCTTATGATAACCCCAGCAAATGAATATAAATATCTATTAGATAAATAGATATAACAACAAAATATTATTCTTGACTTAGTAGTTTGAGGCAACAGAGTGTAAACCAAAAAGGGACCAAGGCAGATCTCAGTGAATTCAGAGGTTTATTCTGCTCAGTTTGAGGATGTGGTTTGAGGAAAAAGAAACACAAGTCACAGTAGGATCTGTGTCCTGTGCTTTTTCGAAAGAGGGTTTTGAGGACTTCAATGTTTAAAGAGGAAAGAGCGAGTAGGAGGAGAAAGAGAAAAGGAAAAGTGGGCAGGAGGGTAGGCAGTGAGGCAAGTGCTCACTCTCTCACCCAGGCTGGAGTGCAGTGGCACAGTCACAGTTCACCACAGCCTCAGTTTCCCAGGTTCAGGTGATTCTGTCACTTCAGCCTCTTGAGTAACTAGGACTACAGGCACCCACCACCACACCTGGCTAATTTTTGTATTTTTTGTAGAGAAGGGGTTTCACCCTGTTGCCCAGGTTGGTCTCAAACTCCTGGGTCCAAGTGATCCGCCCACGTTGGCCTCCCAAAGTGTTAGGATAACAGGCTTGAGCCATCGGGCCAGACCAGTGGTTGCATTCTTGTAAGGCTTTTTATTAGTGCTCAGTGAATCTATATTTTACACATGAAAAGAGTAGGTGGAGAAGTCAATTATGCATTGTCTCAGGCTCTCAGTAAATCTACATTTTACATACAATAAAGTAAACATGTGAAATTACAGCTACCTGTTTGTGAACAAAAGGAAGTCAGTTTTTGTTGTTGTTGCTTGTTTGCACGACTCAGTGCCCAAGCTTAACTTTCCCTTTGGCATGGTGAGTTTGGGAGTCCTGAGATTCTGTTCATTTCTTTCTCAAGAGAACTAAATAGATAATTATAATTCTCTTCAATAACTCCTCTGATGGAGATGCTTACACAGTGCCCTGGAGCGGACATACCAGGAGCATCTGACTCCATGGGCTTTAAGTAAGGTGGGCAAGCTGGGAGGATGTGTCCCCTGGACCAGTTTTGAAGGGCAAGTAGAAGTTGGAGATGGGATGAGCCTAGCCAACATGGTGAAACCCCATCTCTACTACAAATACAAAAATTAGCCAGGTGTAGTGGCGAGTGCCTGTAGTCCTGGCTACTTGGGAGGCCAAGGCAGGAAAATTGCTTGAACCCAGGAGGTGGAAGTTGCAGTGAGCCAAGATTGTACCACTGCACTCCAGCCTGGGTAACAGAGCGAGACACTGTCTCAAAAAAATAAATAAAACACATCATTCATTTAATAAAAAAAGAAGTTGTAGGTGGGCTAGAGGAGGGGGCTTGCAGGCAAAGCAAGAGGCATGAAGCAGTCAGAATTGGGAGAAGTCTGGTAGGAGCCTGGAGGGCTACTGTGTGGCTGCAGGACACAAAGCTGAAGTAAACAGAAGTCAGATTATCAGAGCTTTTAATCTCTTCCAGGGAATTACAAGTTTTACCTAAAGTAAAGTGATGGAAAGTCACTGGAGGGTTTTCATCAAGGTCACCAGACCCAAATTTTAGGAACATTTCTTGGGAAGTACAGGGAGGTAAAGAGACCAGTAATGAAACTGGTATTGAAATTCAGACACAGAATTTAGAAGGCCACATCTAAAGTTGCATGTAAAGCAAAAGCATTTAAAAGACAATAAAGGGAATGAACATGGCTTGAGAATAAACAGTGAGCATCAACTATCAATGAAAAGAGTCACAGTCTGTAAAATATTTGAAGAGATTTATTGTGAGCCAAATATGAGTGACCGTGGCCTGTGACACAGCCCTCAGGAGGTCCTAAGAACATGTGTCCAAGGTGGTCGGGGTATAGCTTGGTTTTATATGTTTTAGGGAGGAGGCATGAGACATCAATCAAATACATCTAAGAAATACATTGATTTGGCTCAGAAAAGTGGGACAACTCAAAGAGGGAGGCTTCCAGGCTATAAATTTGAACATTTTCTGGTTGGCGATTGGTTGAGTTTATCTGAAGACCTGGATTAATGGAAAGGAATGTTCGGGCTAAGATAAAGGATTGTGGGGACCAAGTTTTACTATGCAGAGGAATCTCTCAGATAGCAGACTTCACAGAGAGCACAGGTTGTAAACTGTTTCTTATCATAGGACCTAAAAGGGTGCCTGGCTCTTAGTTGATTATCTTCTGGGTCTAGAGAGAAAGGAAGGAAAACAAAGGGGGAAAGGGATTCTCTATAGACTGTGGATTTTTCCCACAAGAGACTTTGCAGGGCAATGTCAAGTTATGGCGAGGAAATATATTTCGGGTTTAAATAGTTTTTCCTCGTCTCAATGTTATGACAGAGTCAGACTGAAAAGTAAGTCACAATATATATGGTCAAATAAAACCTATCTGATGGGAATGTATAGTTTGTAGGGCATGACTCCCTAGACCCCTTAGGTAGGAATTTGGGCAAGATAAAAAATCAGAGCTCAGTCCTTAATATGAAATACCCTCACGAGAAGGTTGGTGGGAAGCAGAAGAGACAGAGACTTGAAATATGGATCTTAGGTTTAGCAATTGTGCAGCAGAGTGAGGCCTCCGGCCCTGAAAGGGAAAAACAATCAAAAGCTGCAGAAAATAAGGAGTCAGTCCTCAGGAGTTTTTTTTTTTTTTTTTTTTTTTTTTTTTTTAACTTTAATTTTAGGAAGCACTTCTGCTTCCTTCTCTTTGGAGACTTGCATTCTTAAAATATTTTAGCCATTTGTAGTGAGTTAGAATTTTGTCTTTAAAAAATCTCCTTAGGGCCATAGTCAGTGTGATTTCATGAATATTTTCATTCTTTGGCACAATTTAATTCAATTCCATAAACATTTGAAATTCTATTACAAGGTAGGCAGTTACTAGAACGTGGTTCTTCTATTAAGTTCATTTTAATGGTCCCAAGATTTAGGTGGCTTAAAAGGTGTAGCACATTAGTTAATTGTGAAATGATTGTGATAGGAAAAAAAAAAAGCTTCACATACATATGTACTTTCTGATGCATCACCATATAGCATTTATCATTTGCAATTCAGAGCAACACTGTGAAATAATTGAGGACTACTGTCTTGTACAGATAAAGATGTAAGGAATATAAAATAAAGGCAGAAAATTTTATTTTTATTAACGTCATTTTACAGTCAATTTTTGAGGAGATCAAAACCATTAATAATTACTCAGGATTGCCAAGTTTTGTAAATTCTTGAATTCATTTTTCCCCTCATTGTAAGAGTAACGATTGCTCACTGTAGAAAAAAAATTAGAAGATAAGGTCACCCTATTTGTAACACCCACAAATAAACACTATTAATATTTTAGTGTGTATTTTCAAGGTTTCAAATATTTTTACATGTTTTCACAAGTGTGTAATTATCTGCACATTTTGCAGCCTGCTTTCTCATATAATGTCAGCTCATAATTTAAACAGCCTACAAAATAGCCTGTACTAGAGCCCAGTCCACTTCCTGATTCAAGGACCTTATCCTTGAAAAAAGTCACTCCTCTCACTTGCATAGTCAGTTATTTCCTCTCTAATGGGTCATTCCTACCAGCTCACAAATGCACTGCAATGTATCTCATCTTAAAGCAAAACAAAACAAGAACAAATTCTCTCTGAATACCACATGCTTCTTAAGTTTCTACCTTCCCTTTCACTGTAAAAGTCCTCAAAATATGTAGCTGCACTTGCCATCTTGTATTCTCTCTTTGGCACACTCCAGTCAGACTTTTGCTCCAACTACATCACTGCAACTGCTCTTGTCAATGTCAATGACCATCACATGGCCATATTCTAAGGACACTTCTCAGCCTGCATCTTATTCAGCCTCTCAGGAGCATTCCACAATATTAATCACTGTGTCCATTGCAAACATCCTGAGATACTCTGAAAATGCTCCCTTCCCTTGGCCTCCAGTACACCACATTTGTTCCTCCATGAGTCACCACTCCTCAGGCATCTGTCCTGGATTCTTTTCATATTTCTGCCCTTAAAACACTAGCAATGCCAAGGGCTCAGTCTTCAGATCTCCTCTCTTCTCTACGTCCACTAATTTCCTGGGAGATATCACCCAACTTAGGGCATTACATATCATCTACAAGCTAATAACTCCTGTAGGGGTGCAGGGAAAGCTTCCCTTCTGCCCTCTTTGAAGGTTGGCTGGAATGAACTGACAATAGATAGATTAATAGGAGAAAAGGCATACAAATTTACTAACATGCACCAGGGCCATATAAAATATGAGACTCAAAGAAAGGCCAGATGCTTGAGGTTTAAATATCCTCTTCACAGGTGGAAGGGAGATGGGGAAAACTTCACAGGGGTAGCAAATGATTTTCAGGGGAAATGAATGAGCCCAAAAACAGAAAATAGTTTACAAAAGTTTATAAATGAATAGTAGGGAGGAGTCTATCAAGACAAGTTTAGACAAAATCATTAAATTCGTTTGTGGTACTGCTCCTTTTCCTTTGCAATAAGGTCATGCAGTTCACCAACACTTGTTGGCTCTTCCCAGGAGCATGGCTATACTGTCCGGGTGTGGTGACAACTTGTAATCCCTTCATTTGTAAATGATTATCTTTGGAAGTTGAATGGGATGAAAAAGTCACTGGAAAGGTGAGGGGTGGAACTGTACTATGAACAAGAGTTATTTTATTATGCAAATAAAGTTTTCAGTTAATCTCTTGAAGCTACCGTCAGAAGAAACCACAAACAAATTTAATGACTTTGTCTAACTCTGTCTTAATAGAATCCTCTGTACTGTTTATTTTGCAGATAGGTTATTGGCAGCATTTAGTATGAAGAAGCAGTGTATACTTAGCAATTAGGGGAGGAAATGTATGCAAATAGAAGACAATTTATAGCTGACTAAAATCTCCTACAGGATAAGGCAATTTATAATAAGTACAATGCTTCCTAATAAGGCAGGACCAATATGGAGATATGCAAGTTCATTTTTTATACTTTCAGAGTGCGTACTAAGAATACATGTTCATTCTGTTCCAATAACAACTTTAACTTTCTTTAAATGACAACATTTTCAAATCATGGTTCTCTTGTCAAAGTCAAGTCAAACATGTGCAGCTGAAATAAGAATAGGAATTTTAACTTGGATTTGAGATGTGTGTTTATGAAATATTTATTGCTTTGTTTGAATTAGTAGGCATATGCATCCTTAAAGTCTCACATGAAGATGGTCAACAGTTCAAATTTTACTGATATGTAGAATATAAATAAGCCAATAGTACAGAAATATAGTAGAGAAAATAAGACCTTGAACTGTAAGATCTGACAGGCCTGGATTCAAATTCTACTCAGCCTTTGAATTGATGTGTGAACTTGGACAAGTTTTAAATTTAATTTAATTTTGTTTAATTTTAAGTTCTGGGGTACATGTGCAGGATGTGCAGGTTTGTTACATAGGTACATGTGTGCCATAGTGGTTTGCTGCACCTATCAGACCCATCACCTAGTATTAAGCCCAGCATGCATTAGCTATTTTTCCGGATGCTCTCTGCTCGCACCCCCAACCTCCCCTAACAGGCACCAATGTGTGTTGTTCCGCTCCCTGTTTCTGTGTGTTCTCATTGTTCAGCTCCCACTTATAAATGAGAACATGTAGTGTTTGGTTTCCCATTCCTGGGTTAGTTTGTTGAGGATAATGACTTCCACCTCTATCCATGTCCCTGCAAAGGACATGATCTCATGCCTTTTTTAGGGCTCCACAATATTCCATCATGTATATGTACCACATTTTCTTTATCCAGTCTATCATTGATGGGCATTTGGGTTGATTCCATGTCTTTGCTATTGTGAATAGTGCTGCAGTGAGCATACATGTGCGTGTGTCTTTATAATGGAATGGTATCTATTCCTTTGGGTATATACGCAGTAATGGGATTACTGAGTCAAATGGTATTTCTGGTTCTAAATCTTTGAGAAATCACCACACTGTTTTCCACAATGGTTGAACTAATTTACATTCCCACCAACCGGGTAAAAGCGTTCCTATTTCTCTACAACCTCGCCAGCATCTGCTGTTTCTTGAATTTTTAATAATTGACATTCTGACTGACATGAGATGGTATTTGGACAAGTTTTTAATCATTCTAAGTAAGGTTATGTTTTCTTATCTGTAAAATGGGGATAATATAGATAATATAATATTGCAACCTTTATAATATTGTTAAGAGTGTTGCATGAGACAATATGTGTAAAAGTGCTTAACATAGTTCCTGATGCATACTAAGTGACCAGTAATTCTTAGCTATTAAATTAACTATACTGCTTTTAAGGTTTTTTCTTAAATTATATCTGTTAAGACTTTAAAATGTTATTATACTTGCTTATTGCAAACTTCGTTACACACTAAAGATATTTGTGTAGTTCAAATTTACCACTTGCCAAAGATGTTGCTTTGAGTGACTTCCGTGTTCCTTCCATCATGCTTTCTTCTCCAAGAGACACCATGATCTTACGAGTTTAAGCACTAACTGGCAGCTTGCATCATATGAAGCATACTGTCACTTCTGGCATCGATTTCCTCTGCAAATCAGCAATTCCAGCGATCTGAGTTTCTCCATGAACTGGCTTTTCAATAATGAGCAATCATCATCTGTTAACCACTTAGGGGCCCTCAGGGAAACTTGAATGAAGATGAAGTATTTTGTACTAACCATAATGTATTTGGTATTTAATAGTCAAACATAAACCCTTTTTAAGGTCACTGTGGTTACAGAAGCTGGAAGTGATTTTTATGGCAAATTAAGTTTCCATTGCTTGAACTCAGTTCTGCTGATTCAGAATGCAGGTTGGGTGGATTTGCATTTCACTCCTTCCCTGCTCCCAGCTCTAGTAGTGGTTTAACTCCTCACTCATCTCACCTGGGTAGCAATAGGATTGCCAAAACAAGGAAATGATACAATTATCCCATTTGAGCTCTATTAAGCAGAAAGTAAAAGAAGCAATTGAGATTATCTTGGTTTCTTCATACTAAAGGATTTCCTACCAGGAGTGATGCAGATAACTGTAATCAGTATGTTCTTTAAATGTATAGTTGCATTGTCTGTAGCCTTAGCAGAAATTTGACAGGTTTGTACCATGAGATAATTTTTCATCTATCACTTCCCTCTCTCCTTTCACCCCTCCTTCTTTTGTGTTTTTTTAAAGTAGAGATTATCTATAAATTTATGATTAGAAAAAAATGGGACTAAGAAAAATGTAGGGACTCCTGGTAGCAGACCAACTCTTAAAGACTCTCAAACATAGTCAAATATATTTCTTCAACACCAATCTTTTCCTGGCTCTTTCACATAAGGCTTTTTTATCTGCCCTCTGCAGGACATTCAGCCTTCCCTTTGTCTTCATATCTGGTTATCTAAGCAATTTATTAGCTCTTCCCTAAGGAACTAGCATAAATAACAGAATCTAAACTCTGCATCTTCTCTTTCCTTCAAATAAAGCATTGTGTTTCTCCATCTCTCTCACTGGCAGATGAACTAACTGAAGACAAGGAATGTGTCTTGTATATCCCTGCACCTCCTGCATTTCACTCACAAGAGCTCAATAACTGCTTGTTGAATTATTGAATACAGATAATATAATAATAGAACCTCCATAATATTATCAAGAGTGTTACATGAGACAACACATGTAAAAATGCTTAGCACAGTTCCTGATGCATACTAAGTGTCCAGTAATTCTTAGCTATTAAATTATCTAAACTGCTTTTCTCTTAAATTGTATCTGTCAAGACTTTAAAATGTTATTATACTTGTTTGTTGCAAACTTCCTTACAGACTAAAGATATTTGTGTGGTTCAAATTTATCATTTGCCAGAGAGGTTTGCTTCTAATGACTTTCATGTTCCTTCCGTCATTCTTCCTTCTCCAAGAGACACCATGTTCTTATTTGAATTGTTGAATATAAAAGGGACAATTAGGAAACATTGTTTAGGTTGCAGCCAGGAAAGCTTCCATGCTTGATCTGCTGATTTGGGCTAGTTTGGCAGATGCCAGTTTTGCTTAATATTGTTAGGAAAATTGCCAAAGAGTTAGAACTGTTCTAAGATCTGCTTAGAAAACTTTATCTTCTAGTATGCTCTGATATGAACCTGCAGAAAAAACCTAGACCCCCCTAACCTCAAGGGAACACTGGGTTGGTACAGCTTCTTGGACATCAACAGTGGCTTCTAGGACATATACTCTAAGAAAATTCATTGCTTATTATGATATGGAGTGGTTGTCCAGTTTCCTTTCTAATGAGTGCATTCTCTTTTCTCTGTTTCTCACTTGTGTTAATATAACAAAAAGAGCATTTGGTGTGTAACTGCTCTTGCATGAGCTCTTCATTTTATTACAGATATGTGGATATGTGACTTCCTCACTAATGACCGTCACATAGTATAAGAGAAACCCATCATCATAAAATATAGCATTCTACTCTTTCACATCAACAAAACCCACTTATGCTGCTGAAAATGTTTTTAACCTGTCTGCTTCGATGTGAGAAATGGATGTCATTGGTAGGACATGCATGAACTGAATAGATAAAGCCTAACTTCATGCTTTGTGGTTTTACCACCTGCAGATCTACATGCATGCAGGTATGTGACTGAAGGGCTGCCTCCACCCAAGCCCTGAAAGACAGTCTTCCCTTACACTAAAGAGAAGGAGACAGAAGATTTCAAAGTCAGCTCCTGTGTCATCTTCTCCCTTTTTTTCTCCACATTTATTTTTCAGAGGAATCTTAGTAGATAGAGGGAGTTCATGGTGTTTGCAACTTGGAGGGGTCTCATTTTAGTTTTCGCGTAAGAGCAGTAAGAAGAGATAAGGACAGATGAGAGTTATAAAGGGCAGCCAATGTGAAAGAAGCTTCCTAAGCTTTCCAAGGCAAGGTGATATTGAGTTCCCATATGTTTTGAACCTTGCTGTGAAGTATGTTAGCCTGCAAGCATTACGAATCTTAGCAAATGGCACTAGTAAGTGCTTCATTATCCAACAGAAACTGGGCCAATGGCCACTAGTGACATCTGTATCTGATTTTTGAAGAGAGAGAGGGAATACTTTTGCCTATATTATGTTGCTCCTAAATTCTGATCAAACACAAAACAAGGCAGTTGAGTGATGCTTGCATAGTGCCAGTGTGAAAATGAAGTGCAAACGAAGTGCCCATTAAAAAATGAAGTGCATTTCTAATGGACTGCAAGAATCACTTAACACTGTCTGAGACTCCCAAAGAAAATCAAGAGATTCTAATATAGAATGTACTGAAATGCATCTTGTGCCTTGCAGTTTATCATGGCACTTTTTGGTTTCTTTTTTAACATCCCATGTAAGGCAGAAAAGACCATCCTTCTTTTGTATATCAAGGTACAGAACATTCCATCATCGCAAGGATGGCCCACGTTACCCTTTTATAGCCACACTCACTTCCCTCAACCCCACCTACTCAGCCCCTGGCAATCACTAATCTGTTCTGTTTCTATAATTTCATCATTTCAATAATGATTTCAGCATTTCAATAACATCATATAAATGGAATCACAGAGTATGTAAGTTTGGGGTGATTTCCCTATTCACTCAGCAAAATTCTCCAGAGATTCACCCAGGTTGTTGTAGATATCAACAGTTTGGTTTTTTACATTGCTGAGCAGTGTTCCATGGTCTGGCTGTACCCGTTTGCTTAACCATTCTTTTACCGAAGGACATGTGAGTTGTTTCCACTTTTTATTACAAATAGAGCTGCTGTGAACATCTTTGTAACAGTTTTTGTGTGAATATAAGTTTTTATTTCTCTGAAATAAATGCTCAGGATGCTGGGTCATATGGTCATTGTATGTTCTGTTTTCTAGAAAACTGCCATGTTATCTTCCAGAGTGGCTATACCATATTATACTTCCAGCATTGTATGAGCAATCCAGCTTGTCCACATCCTCACCAGCATTTGGAGGTGTCACTTTTTTTTTTTTTTTTTTTTTTTTTTTTTTTGTTGGAGTCTTGCTCTATCACCCAGGCTGGAGTGCAGTGGCACGATCTCAGCTCACTGCAACCT
>NC_045440.1:62326046-62409425 GCF_002776525.5 Piliocolobus tephrosceles
TTTTTTTTTTTTTTTTTTTTTTTTTTTTGAGATGGAGTCTTGCTCTATCACCCAGGCTGGAGTGCAGTGGCACGATCTCAGCTCACTGCAACCTCCATCTCCCGGATTCAAGTGATTCTCCTGCCTCAGCCTCCCGAGTAGCTGGGATTGCAGGCATGCGCCACCACGCCTGGCTAGTTTTTGTATTTTTAGTATAGACAGGGTTTAACCATGTTGGCCAGGCTGGTCTCGAACTCCTGACATTGTAATCTGCCCACCTTGGCCTCCCGAAGTGCTGGGATTATAAGGCATGAACCACTGTGCCCGGCCAGAGGTGTCACTATTTTTTTAAGCCGTTCTGATGGATCTGTAATGTGATAGCTCATTGTGGTTTTAATTTGCCTTTCATATGGTTAATGATGTGAAATATCTTCTCATGTACTTATTTGACATCTTATATTTTCTTTGGTAAAATTTTCTGGCATGTTTTTACTTGTATTCTCATTGGATTTCTTGTTTCAATACTGTTATATTTGAGAGCTTATTATGTATTCTAGATACTTGTCCTTTGTTGGAATGTAATTTGCAAATATTTTATCTCAGTCTACAGTTTTTGCTTTCATCTAATTCACATGAGCTTTCACAGAGCAAGTTTTTAATTTTTGCAGTAACCAACTTATTGTCTTTTTACTTGTTTTATGTATCACGCTGTTGGAGACAAGTCTAAGAACCTCTTGCCAGTCCTAGATCTTGAAGATCATTTCTTATGTTTCTTTCTTTCTAAAAGTTTTATGATTTTATTGCATTTAAATTCATGAGTTAATTTTTCAATCAATTTTGTATGAGGTATGAAGGTTAAGTCAAGTGTTTTTTTGTTTTGTTTTTTGTTTTCTCTATGGATGTTCTATTGCTCCAGCACCATTTGTTGAAAAGCTATCTTTATGCCACTGGAATGCTTTTATACCTTATATATAAGGTATATATGTAAGGTATAAAATATAATGTTATATAATGCTTTTATACCTTAGTATAAAAAACGCTTCAGCATTTGTGTGGTTCGATTCCTGGGTTCTCTATTCTGTTCCCTTAATCTATATATCTTTTCCTCCACCAATACCAGCCAGTCTTGGTTACTATAACTACATGATGAACCTTGAAATTTGGTAGAATAATTCCTTCCACTTTATTCTTTTTCAAAATTATTTTAAGTATTCCAGGGCCTATGCTTTTCCATAAAAATTTTAAAATAATTCTATCAATATCTGCAAAAATAAAATTCTTACTTGGATTTTGATGGATGTCGCATTAAACCTGTTTACCAATTTGAGGGGAATTAATATAAATATCATCTTAAAATCTACAAATGTATGTCTTCCATTTAGGTAGATCTTTTTTTAACTTCTTTCATCAGAAATGTGTAATTTTCAGCATACAAATTACAAATATGTTTTGTTAGATTTACACTTAAGTATTTAATATTTTGAGCAATTATATATAGTTTCGTATTTTTAATTTTGGTGTCTTCATATTTATTGTTGTATAGAGAAATATAATTTTTTATGTCTGTCTTAAATCCTACAAAACTGATAAACTTATTAATTAGCTATAAGAAAGGTACTTTTATAGATTCCTTGGGATTTTTTAATGTAGACAGTCATGTTATCTGCAAATCGAGACAGCTGTATTTTTTCCTTTTTAATCTGTAAGCATTTTAGTTTCTTTTCTTAATGCTGTAGCTGGAGCTTCCTGCATGTGTTGAATAAGAGTGATGAGATCAGATACGTTTGTCTTGTTCCTGTTCTTAGGGGAAAAATGTTCACTTTTCCACCATAAAGCATAGCGTTAGATATAGGTTTTTGCCAGATGTTTTAAAATCACGTTTAGAAAGTTCCTCTCTAATTCTATTTTTCTGAGCATTTTTAACATGAATCAGTGTTGAATTTTGTCAAAGTCTTTTTATGTATCAGTAGATATGATCATGTGATTTTTCTTCTTCAGCTTTGTAATATGACGAGTTACTATTGTGAAAGTACCAGGGATTTGTTTTAATCAGATACAGCAAGACAGGCAGACATGGAGTAACTGCTGTAAGTTTGTTACACTCACAGATCCCTAGAAACAGGGAGCATTCCATACTACAGTATGGAGTCACATGAGAAAGCCCCGAGGTTAGTCAGGAGGCAGCTGAGTGAGTAGAGAACTTGGGCAAGAGGCTTTATTGTGATTTTCATGGGAAAGAATGGGTAAGGCTGGGAATGAAGTCTCAGCAAGTTTAGGATTGATTGGCTAGTCTGAATCGTTTTAGTGGACTCTTGGGTGTAGGTGTTGTTGCTAATTGTCTAGTAACTGACCCTGGGGTGATTAGGGTAAGGGAATAGTGGCCCAGAGCATAGGAGCCCAAAGGAGGTGGTTAGAAGTATGGGTGCTAGATTGGTCAGTTTGCATATGAAAGGGGATCTCCCAGGTTAGTCATTTGTTCTCTCTAGGAATCAACTAGTTGGAGCAGTTCCTCCCTGGTCTAGAAGACCTTAGAAGTCAAAGCATCAAGTATAGAAACTAGAAAACATGATTAACACAATTACATTGATTTCTATAATATAAGCTAGCCTTGCATCTCTGGAATAAACTCAATTTGATCATAATGTATAATTACTTTTATATATTGCTGAATTCCACATGCTAATATTTCGTTAAGAATTTTTGCATCTGTATTCATGAATGACATTGATCTGCAATTTTATTGTTTCATTCTGTTTTCATCTTGTTTGGGTACATAAGGATTGATATAGTTTGGATGTTTGTCCACTCCAAATTGTTGGAGGCAGAGCCTAGTGGGTTGTGGGGGTGGATCCTTCATGAACTGCTTGGTCTTCATGGTAATGACTTCTCACTCTAGTTCCTGGGAAATCTGATTCTTATAAAGAGCCTGGCACCTCCCTCCCCACTCTCTCTCACTTCCTGCCATATGATCTCTACACACCTGCTCCCCTTCACCTTTGGCCATGAGTGGAAGCTCCCTGAAGCCCTCACTAGAAGCAGATGCTGGCACCATGTTTCTTATGTAGCTTGCAGAACCATCAGCCAAATAAATCTCCTTTTTTTATAATTTGCTTAATTTCACGTATTTCTAGCAAAACAGACTGAGACAAAGGTATACTGGCTTCATAAATCAACTGGAAAGTGTTACCTTCACTTCTATTTTCTGAAAGAGACTCTGTAAAATTAGTGTTAATTCTTCTGTGAAAGTTCGGTAGAATCTCCTAGTAAAATCATTTGAGCCTGAACATTTATTCTTGGTAGCTTTATAAATCACGCAGTTAATATTCTTAACAGTTATAGGGCTATTAAATTACCTATTTCATATTGGGGAAGTAGTCTGTATTTTATGAGAAATTGATCTGTTTCCTCTAAGTTGTTAAATATATGCATGTAGAGTTCCTTATAATATTCCCTGCTTATCCTTTGGGTGTCTGCAGGGTCCATAGTAGTATGCCCTATTTCATTCCAAATGTTGGTAATTTGTGACATCTTTTTTTGTTCCCTTGTCAAACTTCCTAATGGTTTGTTAATTTTATTGATCTTTTCAATGAATCAGCTCTTTGTTTCATTGATTTTATTATTTTTCTATTTTTAATTTTATCAGTTTCTGCTCTTACCTTTATTCTTTTTTTATGCTTACTTTGGCTTTATTTTGCTCCTCTCTTTCTAAGTTCTTGGGGTAGGGGATTAGATTATTGATTCAATACTTTTCTGTTTAAGTAAATAAAGAAATATGTATTTAATGCTACAAATTTCCCTGTCAACACTGCCTTAGTTGTGCCCCACAAATTTTGATATGTCCTGTGTCTTGGTCTGTTTTCTGTTGTTATAACAATATACCTGAAACTGGGTACTTTATAAAGAAAAGAAATGTATTTCTTACCATTATGGAAGTAGAGAAGTCCACAAAGTTGAGAGGTTATGTCTGTTGAGGGCCTTCTTGCTGGTGGGGACTATGTAATATCCCAGAGTGCCATAGCGCAGTTCATGTTGAGTGGGCTGAGCATAGTAGTTCAAATCTCTCTTCCTTTTCTTAGAAAGCCACCAGTCCTGCTTCCTTGATCCATTGACCTACAAATGGATTTATTCATTCATGAGAACCGAGCCCTCATGACTCAATCACTTCTCAGTACTGTCCCCACCTCTCAGTACTGCCACATTAAGGAGTAAGTTTCAACATGAATTTCAAGGAAGGAAAAACATTCAAACCATAGTGCGTTTTCATTTTCCTTCACTTTCATGTATTTTAAAATTTCTTTTGAAGGTTTTTTTTTTTTTTTTTTGGCACATCTGTGGGTTATTTAGAACTGTGTTGTGTAGTTTCCAAATGATCAAAGATTTTCCTCTTATCTATTATTGATTTCTAGTTTGATTCCATTATAAACAGAATAATCTGTATTATTTCACTGGTTTTAAATTTGTTGAGATTTGTTTTATGATTTAGGTATGGTTTATTTTGGTGCATGTTCTATGTGCACTTGAAAAACAAAGTATATTCTTCTGTTTTGGGGTTAAGTATTTTAGAAATATCAATAGACTTCTGCTGATTAATGATGTTGAGTTCTTCTATAGCCTTGATGATTTTCTGTCTAAAAGATTATCAGTTGTTGAGAGTGATATTCAAATCCCCAATAGTAATTATGGATTTGTCTATTTCTTTTTCCAGTTTTACTAGCTTTTGCTTTGCATGTGTTGCAGTCTATATATTTATATTTGGAGTCAGTTTCTTATATACAGCATATATAGCAGATAATGTTTTTTAATTTACTGTGCTAACATCTATCTTTTAATTGGCATATTTAGATCATTTATATTTAAATTAATTATTTTTATGTTAGGGCATAAGTATGCCATTCTAATTTTTTTTTCTGTTTGTTCTTTCTGTTTTGCATTTCTCTATTTTCTTTTTCCTGCCTTCTTCTGGGTTACTTGCACTTCTTTTTCAAATTCTGTTTTTATTTATCTATAGTATTATTAAATATATCTTTCCATGTAGTTTTTTTTAGTGATCATTCTAAGTATTATGTTATGCATTCATAACTTATAGTCTTTTATGCTGTCATTTCAACAGTTCAAGTGAAGTACAAAAACCTTACCATCCCTTTTTCTTCCCTAATTTATAATATAATTGTCTGAAATATTTCCTCCCCTACATACATCTTTGAACCATATCAGAGTACCATAATTTTTACTTCAACTATAAAAGACAATTTAGAAAACTCAAGAGGAAAAGAAAAGCCTATACTGCTTACTTATAGTTTTCTTACCGTGTTCTTCCTTCCTGATGATTCGAGAATTCTCTTACCATTTTTCCTTTCTGTTTGAGGAAAGGTTATTTTACAGTTTCCTTCATGTTTAGGAGAACTTCACGGAGCTCTGATTTCATTAAATAAGTCTACTGGCAACAAATGTGCTTAGTTTTCCTTAACCTGAGAATTTCGTGATTTCCCTCAATTCTTGAAGAGCATTTTTAGTAGGTATAGAATTCTGGGTTGACAGTTCCTTGTTTTCAGTACCTGAAAAATATTTTGCGACTTCCTGCTGACCTCCATGGTGTCTAACGAGAAATCTGTTGTCATTCCATTTGTTTTCCTCAAGAGTCAAGAAGTTGTTTTGTTGTTGTTGTTGTTGTTGTTTTCTGTATACCTTCAATATTCTCTCTTGAACTTTCAGAAATATAATTATGATATGACTTGGCATCAATTTATTTGAGTTCATACTGTTTGGTGTTGACTCAGCTTGTCGAATCTGTAGGTTTATGTCTCTTTCTAAATTATGGAACTTTCCAGCCGTTATTTTCTTAAGTACTTTTCCAGCCTCGATCTGTCTCCTTCCTTTTAAGGACTCCAATGACACGAATTTTAGTTTTTTTTTTTTTGTTATAGACCCCCAAAAGGAAGGTTTCTTCATTTAGTCTATTTTCTCTCTGTAGCTCAGGTTAAGTAATTCCCATTTTTTCTGTCTTCCAGTTCACTGATTGTTTCTTCTGTCACTTCTTTTCTGATGTTCGGCCCATCTGCTAAGCTTTTTATTTGACTTTTTGGTTATTTTTCAGTTTGACATTTCCAAATAAGCCAGGCACAGTGGCTCATGCCTGTAATTCCAGGACTTTGGGAGGCTGAGGCAAAAGGATCACTTGAGGCCAGGAGTCTGAGACCAGCCTGGGCAACATAGTGAGACCCTCTCTCAAAAAAAAAAAATCCAGATGCTTCCTTTTTCTATTTCACATTTATTTGCTATAAATTTCTATTTCTTTTCTAAAACTACTTTTTCATCTGCATCATGCATGTCCATAATTGCTATTGAAACATTGTTCATGATGGCTAAATTAAAATCTTTGTCAGATAATGCTAACACCTCTGTCATCTGGTGCTGTCCTCTATTGACTGTCATTTTTTATTTAATTTGAGATATTTCTGGTTGTTGGTATAAAGAATGATTTTTTGAAATCTGGACATTTCTGTATTATGGCCTGAAACTCTGGATCTAATGTAAACCTTTGTTTTAGCTGGCTTTTTTTGATACCACTCTAGCAGTGAAAGTGGGGTGTGCTGCCTCATCATTAACATGTTCCTCACTCAGCCTCTGTTGACACTCAAGAAGGGAGGGCCTCCTCATTGCTACTGGGCAGGGGTGGGAGTTCTGGCTCCCCACATGGTCTCTACTGACACTGTGGTGGTAGTGGCTTCATTAACACTGGACAACAATTAAAGTCTTGACTGTCTATTAGTCCCCTTCCAACACCATCAGTGGAGAAAGGGAAGGGATTCTCATTACTGACAGGTGGGGGAGGAAGTCCAGTTTACCCACATGGTCTCCACTGACACTGCCGGAGTGAAATAGGGTCTCATTATTGCCTAGGAAGAATAAAAATTCTGGCTCTCCACTCGGTCTTCTATAACATTATTCTGGCAGGGATATTATGCATCTTGTTACAGCCTTGCTAAGGTGAATATCAGGCTGCCCATTCAGACTTCGCTAGCATGGTTAGGAAGGGACCACAGTTTTTTCCTGTAGCGTTTGACTGGCATAGAGCAGCTATTATCTAAATATTGTCTATTTTGCTAGACTGCCTGTTACCTAGTCATTTTGTTAAAGAGCAGCCTTTTTTAGTTGCTTTTTATTTATTTATTTGTTGTCTGCACCAGTTGGTTTTTCCAGGTGCTGCCTTTTTCTGTCCTGAGTCTTTGACATATAGAGCTAAAAAAAGGAAACCTGGGGAACTCTCTATCATGTCCTTCCTTGGTCTCAGAGTCCCTAGCTGATTTGACTTCTTCTCTCCACCTTTGAAGTCTTCATATGGTTATCTTATATACTCTATCCAAGGCTTAGTTGTACTTAGCCAAAGAAGTAGGGGAAAGTATGACTACTTCATCTTTGCACAAGGAGGAATTCAATAATCATATTTTATAAGAAAATCTTGAAATACACTTGGGAACTTCAGTTACCACTGTACACGCAGAACTCCATTGTTACAGCAGAAGAGTGCCTGTGAGATCCCTCAAGGGGACACTTTTTTGCTAGACCATGGCATCATGCTCTCATCTCAGAGGCTCTATAGGGAGAGTGATGTATTTTAAATTTAAAAACATAAAACATTAGAAGAAGAGAATGGAGCAGCCTTAAATGGAGTCTACAAATTGAGTAAAGTTTGGCTGCGCCACCTAACTGAGGGTAAACTTACCACAACTCTTCCTTTGCTGTGGCATTTGAGGCTATGAATTAAATGGAACTTTGAATCAAATAATACGTTTTTTATTTTACTTTAAGTTCTAGGGTACGTGTGCACAACGCGCAGGTTTGTTACATATGTATACATGTGCCATGTTGGTGTGCTGCACCCATTAACTCGTCATTTACATTAGGTATATCTCCTAATGATATCCTTCCCCCCTCCCCCCACCCCACAACAGGCCCTGGTGTGTGATGTTCCCCTCCCTGTGTCCAAGTGTTCTCATTGTTCAATTCCCACCTATGAGTGAGAACATGCAGCATTTGGTTTTCTGTCCTTGAGATAGTTTGCTCAGAATGATGGTTTCCAGCTTCATCTATGTCCCTACAAAGGACATGAACTCATCCTTTTTTATGGCTGCATAGTATTCCATGGTGTATAAGTGCCACATTTTCTTAATCCAGTCTATCATTGATGGACATTTGGGTTGGTTCCAAGTCTTTGCTATTGTGAATAGTGCTGCAATAAACATACATGTGCATGTGTCTTTATAGCAGCATGATTTATAATCTTTTGGGTATATGCCCAGTAATGGGATGGCCGGGTCAAATGGTATGTCTAGTTCTAGATCCTTGAGGAATGGCCACACTGTCTTCCACAACGGTTGAACTAGTTTACTGTCCCACCAACAGTGTAAAAGTGTTCCTGTTTCTCCACATCCTCTCCAGCACCTGTTGTTTCCCAACTTTTTAATGATCGCCCATTCTAACTGGTGTGAGATGGTATCTCATTGTGGTTTTGATTTTCTTTTCTCTGATGGCCAGTGATGATGCGCATTTTTTCATGTGTCTGTTGGTTGCATAAATGTCTTCTTTTGAGAAGTGTCTGTTCATATCCTTCGCCCACTTTTTGATGGGGTTGTTTGATTTTTTTTTCTTGTAAATTTGTTTGAGTTCTTTGTAGATTCTGGATATTAGCCCTTTGTCAGATGGGTAGGTTGTAAAAATTTTCTCCCATTCAGTAGGTTGTCTGTTCACCCTGATGGTAGTTTCTTTTGCTGTGCAGAAGCTCTTTAGTTTAATTAGATCCCATTTGTCAGTTTTGGCTTTTGTTGCTGTTGCTTTTGGTGTTTTAGTCATGAAGTCATTGCCCCTGACTATGTCCTGAATGGTATTGCCTAGGTTTTCTTCTATGGTTTTTATGGTTTAGGTCAAACATTTAAGTCTTTAATCCATCTCGAATTAATTTTTGTATAAGGGGTAAGGAAGGGATCCAGTTTCAGCTTTCTACATATGGCTAACCACTTTTCCCAGCATCATTTATTAAATAGGGAATCCTTTCCCCATTTATTGTTTTTGACATGTTTGTCAAAGATCAGATGGTTGTAGATGTGTGGTATTATTTCTGAGGGCTCTATTCTGTTCCATTGATCTATATCTCTGTTTTGGTACCAGTACCATGCTGTTTTGGTTACTGTAGCTTTGTAGTATAGTTTGAAGTCAGGTAGTGTGATACCTCCAGCTTTGTTCTTTTGGCTTAGGATTGTCTTGGCAATGTGGTCTCTTTTTTGGTTCCATATGAACTTTAAAGTAGTTTTTTCCAATTCTGTGAAGAAAGTCATTGGTAACTTGATGGGGATGATATTGAATCTGTAAATTACCTTGGGCAGTACAGCCTTTTTCATGATATTGATTCTTCGTATCCATGAGTATGGAATGTTCTTCCATTTGTTTGTGTCCTCTTTTATTTCATTGAGCAATGGTTTGTAGTTCTTCTTGAAGAGGTCCTTCACATCCCTTGTAAGCTGGATTCCTAGGTATTTTATTCTCTTTTAAGCAATTGTGAATGGAAGTTCACTCATTATTTGGCTCTCTGTTTGTCTGTTATTGGTGTATAAGAATGCTTGTGATTTTTGCACATTGATTTTGTTTTCTGAGACTTTGCTGAAGTTACTTATCAGCTTAAGGAGTATTTGGACTGAGACTATGGAGTTTTCCCAATATAGAATCATGTCATCTGCAAACAGAGATAATTTGACTTCCTCTCTTCCTATTTGAATACTTTTTTTCTTTCTCTTGCCTAATTGCCATGGCCAGAACTTCCAAGTTTTGCTTTAAAAAAGCAAAAAAACCTTATGCTTATCTAAGGTTTACAGGCTTCATTTTCTGAGAGGTTGCAATTTTACATAAAATGAAATTACCATGAAATAATATCACCATAAAATGAAAGCTACTGACCTCAGCAGTGTAAGATGTGAGTAGAGCACAGGTTAGAGAAGGCAAGAAAGGGGATAAAAATCACAGAGTCCCCTGGTCGCTAAAGTACACTTTGGAGAATATGCCCACTGTTTGTCATGTAGTACACACCCACAAATATGTGCTGAATGGAAGAGGTGCAAGGCATGAATTAACTGTTAAGGCAAGAATTGAATATACTAAATGTATCATTATATAATTGCTGTTTTGTTTTCCCCACTGCTCTGAAGACTCTATATTTTTATTTTTCAATGCATTAAGTGAGACACACTGTATGCCATCAAAAAATAGTTATTATTTTCAATTAAAAAATGATCACATTTAAAAAGGATAGAATAAAAGATAAGTGAAGGGATGGCAGAGTTTGGGTAATTATTACTGCTATTTGCCAATACGTTTGGTCCTCTTCTTACTGGAAACATGGTAGATTTTACTTTCTGATCCCCTGGAAGCCAGGCATGAGTTTGACCTTTAAAATATGGCAGATGAAGCATGTCACTTTTGGAGCCAGCTTTAAGAGCTAAGGTATAATTCTTCCATGTGGTTTTCCTGGACTATGTCAAGCAGCACTGCTCCATATGGAGGAGACTGCATCTCTGGCTGCAGGGAAATCAAGCAGGGCAGGACATTTAGTGTGAGCAGGAAATTAATCAGGAAAGACAAAAATCAAGCAAGACATTTAATGTGAACAAAGAATCAATCTTTGCTGCTTTGAATGATTAAAAAAAAGTAGGGATTATTTGTTACTATAACATTACATAACCCGTCCTGAATAATAGAAAATAGTAGGAGTGTGTCTTTGGCAGTGGGATTATAGGGGCCTTTTCTTTTCTTTTTTCTTATCTTCTTGTATCTTCCAATTTTTCAAATAATGTTTTTATCTAATTTTACTTTTGTAGAATGTGTATAATTTATAATAAGGAAACAAAATTAACTTAAACTGGGAGGCAGACACATTTTTATGATTCGAATTGTTTAAAATTTGAAATGACATTATATTTTTATTCACAAACGTATAAAAGTACAGGATTAATGCTATTTTCTTGAACTTAGAGTATGTTGGTGTATGCTCTTTCGTCTCCAAGAACACTGAAAGACAAAGTGTTACACTGTCATTGAACCAAGGCCTATGATCTTGAGATACAGCTGTTCTAGCCCCCTAAGAAATGCTCTTCCAGGAGAGTGGTAGGCCTCTTAGGGTTCTGGGAGACTTTTGTGTGACTGACAACTTCCCTTTTGTTTGCAGTTGACTGATGTAATCAGGCAGAGGCAACCAATAATGATGTGTTGACCATGAGAAGGGTGTTTGCTGATTTTGCCTTTCTTCACCTTCCCCTCTGCACCACACACACACACACACACACACTAGCATGGTTGGGCTCATTCAAGAAGACCCAGAACATCTGTACATTGCCTTTATCAGACAGGAGGGCCTTTCATGTGAATTGTATAGGAGGTACCTGAATAAAAGTGATTCTGTTTCTACTCTGGTGCAAACTCAGAACTTCAAGACACAGGGTTCACACGTGTTTGTCTGCACGTATTCACTGGATGACTTGAGTGAGATGAATAAAAGCCCATGCCTTCAATCTGGCAGAATCCTCAACCAGGGGTAATGTAGAGAGTAATTAGAGTCTCAGCACTATAATTTTCTTTCAACCTCCCCTGTCACAATCACAAGATAGTTTTTGATGTCTTTGATGATTGAGACTTCATAAACTAAAACTTAAGAGTGTCTAGATATTTTTAAAAGGTTAATATTTTGCAACTTTGCCTACTCTCAATATTATTTAGAGTTTCCTTCCACTTTATTAACCTAGAACTATATAACACAATGGACCATCAATAGAAATAAACCTCTTATTGGTCCCACTAGAAAAGATAGTAAAGCCCTGGTTTTATAAATAAGTGCTTTACTCTTATTCTTCTTCTATGACCCCTAAGAACCACATTGAGTAAATGAAATAATGAATTCTACTTCTGAATAGGAAGTTAAAAGGAGCCAAAAGATGTGATGATAGTGAATAGCACTTATTATAAAGGAAATACTTTTGGGAATAGTCTCTTTTTTTAAGGAATCATAAAACTTTTAGATCCTCAACTATACCTAGAGGAAAAAAGACAACCTTATTAAGAATCTTTACATTTCTCAAATTAGTTTTGGAATAGCAAGTTAGTATAAATGATGTCTCTAGCCCTATACTTGTTAAGTTTTTGAAAATAAAAGAAACAAAACAAAATATATATACATATTCTGAAAGCAAAGACCTTTTACTGTTATTGTCCAGTTTAGCCTTCAAAATATTTAATTCCTTTCTACTCTAAAATGTCTAGGTAGAGGGAAAAATTATTTTTAAAGTTTTTCAAATGTCAAACCTTAAGTGCAGTTCCATGCACTCACATTGGAAACTAGGTCTTGGCATGGAAGATGCCTAGGGATCCTGTAGACTCAAAGGGTTCTGAAAAAAATTTAATAACCTTTTTTCCTTGTTACTAAAAAAGACCCGGGTGAGGCATCTCATACACCCTCAGGGAACAGCTAGCTGCTGAACCATTTGCTCCACCAGCCAGACTCCCTCGGCTTTCGTCTCATCTTGCTAACATTTTACAAAGATGTTTGTCGCCATGAAATTGATAGCAAACTTGACAATTCATACAGCATTTAGAGGTTCCTTCTTTTTTAATTCTATTAACTGAGATGAACCCAGTCTACTGAAGTCATTCATCGGGAGATCTCAGGACCTGGTCTTATAAGACTAGCTCAGACTTTCTGGCCATGGTCCCTTGTTCCGTAGCTCTAATTAGCACTGAGAGCAGCTTCCTAGCATCCAAAACATAAGCTGATCTGGGTTCTAATTCCCTGATCTGGATTCTAAATTTGGAATCATTTTTCTTAAATGCTCTTCCTTCCTATTATTTATGAAATGGGTTGATCTACAGAAAAGGGTGTTCATATTCCCTCAACTGTGAGAATCAACTAGCCCATTAATCAGCAAGTATCTTTTCCCTAGGACTCACTATGTGCCCCAGGGTGGACTGGAGCTAGTACTGCAATCTGTGAAAAAGTTGTTATAATGTTGTTAGAATTTGGTTGATTCCACAGAGCTCCATCTCCTAAGAGCCTTTGAAATCCTTTTGCAACCATTTCCTGCACAGCCAGCACTCACTCACCCAGAAAGTACGGTTACTGTCATGATTAAGCCGGTGGAGAGGGTGGGAGCGGGAGAGTGGAAATGAGGGTAAAGAGAGAGATCTTGTGCTGAGAGCCTGGCAGACTTGGTTACCTAATGCAATGAAGAATTCAGATTCCCCCCACTCTCCAGGCTGCACGAGCTTCTGTGCCACGTAGACGGTCATGTAATTGCAATTTGAAAAAGACAGGCCTGGAACCCATGCACAATTTTAAAGTTATGCATGGAGTCAAAGGGAGAGAAGGGAGGCAAGGGGAATAAAGACATCCTTAACAACTAGTGTGTTAAGTGAGTGTGTTTTCTTCCTCTCCTTACCCTGAAGCTAGAGCTTCTACCAGGCAGGAAAAGCAGGTTGTTCTTTGGGGCATTGGTCCTGCTGGTGCAGTCTAACAAAGGGTGCTTACTAATTGATATGCATTTCTCTCTTTCTGCCCCAGGACAGCTTTCCTGCCCGCTTTGGAGGAGTCCACTTTGTCAACCAGCCCTGGTACATTCATGCCCTCTACACACTCATCAAGCCATTTCTTAAAGACAAGACCAGGAAACGGGTAATGAAAACAAATACATGATGTAAATTTTAAACAGGGAATGCCTGGGACAATTATGGTGCTTCTGTTTTCTCTCTCCCCTCCTCCCTCCTTCCCCCAGATTTTTTTTCTCTCTCTATCTTTCACTGTGGTTTTTCTACAGCCCCTAAGCATTTGAGCCTCAGCTGGAGTTTGCAAATGGTCTGGGTTTAATTAATAATTCAGTAGAACTGGGTTATTTTCGGAGTCCCAGTGACAAACCAAAAGAAACTTTGAAGGCATGCAAATATCAGATGCCCATTTTACTGTAAATTCTTATGGGAGATAAGAATTATGGGTCCAACAGCTTTCCTGTTCATAAAATATTTTAGTAGCTAGCATTTTGTTCTGCAAACGTATTAGTGCTATGAAGAATGATTACAACTTTTCTTCCCTTCCATGGCTTTGGGTGATAACTGCTAACTCCATCACCTGTAAAGTTGGAAAAGCATTCTTCTTTGGAAATAACAATGCTCTTATGAGGAAGGCTTTTACAGTCTTAATTATATCAGTTGATAACAATTGGGAAGCCAGTTTTTTCCATCAATCAGAGTTGGGCATTTTGATGAGCAGAGTAAATGAACATTCCTTAACCACTCTGAATCTCAATTTTCTCATTTATAAATTGGGGAAATTAACACCCACATCACAGAGTTGTTGGGGAAATCTAATGGGACAGCTTATGAAAACATGTATCGTGATGCAGTTGGTACCTCATGAGACTTGGTGACTTTTATTTATCTTTATGATTTAGCTCTCTTTTCTTTTTCCCCCAATGTTATTGGGTATAATTGACGACTAAAAATTGGATATATTTAAGGTGTTCAATGTGATGTTTTTATATACCTATGCATTGTGAAATGATTACCACAATCAAGCTATTAACACATCTATCACCTCCTATAGTTATGATTTGTGTGTGTGTGTGTGTGTGTGTGTGTGTGGTGAGAACACTTAAGATCTACTCTCTCAGCCAATTTCAAATAAACATTATAATATTATTACTATTACAGTTTCCATACTGTACGTTAGGTCTCCAGAATCTATTCTCATCCCATATAACTGAAACTTTGTCCTCTTTGTCCAACATCTCTCCATTTCCCCCTACTCTCAGCTCCTGGCAACCACCCTTCTACTCTATACTTCTATGATTTCAACTCATTTAGATTCCACATATAAGTGTGATCATGCAGTATTTGTTTTTCTATGTCTGGCATATTTTTGTTAACATAGTGTGCTTTAGGTTCATCCATGTTGTTGAAAATGACAGGATTTCATTCTTCTTTAAGGCTGCATAGTATTCCACTGGGTATACATCCATTCATCTGTTAATGGACACTTAGGTTGTACCCATATCTTGGCTATTATGAATAATGCTACAGTCTTATCTTTGAGACTTTCTGATTTTTAGCTACCTCCTGGGTCAGGAACACCACTACTTACGGGAACCTGACTAGGGTAATCCTACAGCACCTTCTGACACCCAAGGTACCTGACACTGGGGAAGAGCTCTGAGTATTCAGGAGTGACTGATAATGTGAGGGATTCCCCGCCATCTCCCACACTCTGCTGGGTTTCTAACTCCTGGACCTCAGATGCTTCCAGGTCCTTAGAGAGCATTGCAGTGGGGTAGGGCAGGGGTAATTTCCCTGTTCTTAAACAAGTTTGAAACTAGGAATTAGAACTTACTGGAATAAGGAGGCAGAAAAGTTTTAAAACCCATCTGGGGCTCAGGACAGTACTAAGAACAGAGAAGTGTTCTAGAACTGTTCTCAACATGGCTTCGGGCTTTCCAGCAACTTACTCTTCTATTCAGGTGGGAACCAGAGAGAATTCCTCCCACGGTGGACACTTGCTGCCATGCCATAGGAGGGCATTTTTGGAGCTTTGGGCACAGGATAGATTCTAACAGGTAGAGGGTCCAGCCTCCTATTTCTGCGTTCCTCCATTCCACAAGACCCCAAGAAGGGAGGGTCACTTTTAATAGCACTCTTTGTCTTCCAAAAACTGGACATGTTGGGTGGAGGGGTGCAAATGTTTTCTCTAAACACCAGGGCTGATACTTTGCTCTAGCACGTTTCATATACAGCACCCTCTGAAAAGTTTTATAAAAGCCAGAAAAGTGACTTTCTTCAAAAGAAATAATTCTTATTAAAATTCGGGACATACTCAATGCAATATCAGAAATTTTGATGTTTTGATATGCTTTCTGAAGTGCTCCAGTAGTCTTCTGAAGAGTTAGCACTTCTTGTCCCCTTCATCTTTAAATGATGTCATTACATCATAAGTTAAAATCAATACAATAGCAATAAACAAGGTAGCAAGTGTTTGTTATTGAGGTCCTCTATTTAAGTATTTTAAAAATCACTCACACATACACACACACACACACACACACACACACACACACACACACACATATATATATATATATATTTTTTTTTTCCCCAAGACAGAGTCTTGCTCTGTTGCCCAGGCTGGAGTGCAGTGGTGTGATCTCAGCTCACTGCAACCTCCACCTCCTGGGTTTAAGCGATTCTCCTTCCCCAGCCTCCCGAGCAGCTGGGATTACAGGCGTGCGCCACCGTGCCCAGCTAAATTTGTATTTTTTATAGAGACGGAGTTTCACCATGTTGGCCAGGCTGGTCTCGAACTCTTGACCTCAGGTGATCTGCCCGCCTCAGCCTCTGAAAGTGCTGGGATTACAGACATGAGCCACTGCACCTGACCTACGTTTATATTTCATCATGGTTATACTGTATGTATATGTGCATGCATGTGTGTGTACTTGATCCTATACTTGGGTGTACCTTATGTGTTACACATAATGCCTTCATGCCTGCCACATGAAGAAGTATGGGAACTGACATCAGTACATAGATGCACTTTAAGTCACCTTTCAGAGTCAACTCCTAAATTGCAGTCAATGCTAATTATCTATTCATGGCTCATTCACTTTGCGGATTTATCTGGAAATAATTGTAACTTGGAGGTGTGGATTCTCTCCTGGTTGACCAATATTTATCACTATCTGTTGTCTGTTCAGAAGATGCAAACTTGTTTGGACTTTAGTCTCCAATCCAGACAAAAATGGAAATTGCTGCAAAAATATCTCACAATAAATTCTCAGGCTGTGGTTTTTGATTCCATTAAATAAGAATCGATTTTCTTCTACCTTGTGCCCACATCACCCTAGGAGCTAAGAAGCATTTTAAAGGAGTAAGAAAACACCAACTTTTTCTCTAGATACTTTCCCCCTGTGGGAAAAATAAAAATAAAATAAACAGAAGTCAGCAGTCAGCAGATACTGAAGAATTAATTGGAAGGTGTGGAAAGAAGCAGAATAGGCAGCTATAACCAGAATGAGTTAGGAAGAAGCTGCAACTTTGTCTAGGCCGGGGAACGGGGGAAGGATCTGGAGGGCTGGGTAAGAGCACACAGATGGGAGAACAGAGCAGTCTGGAGATCCAGCAATAGCTGGGGTTTCAGGTGGTCTGCACCATCACTCCTTTTACCAACAGGGATAATTAGGAGATGACTATATGTATAAATTTGGCCCACGGCCAAGTAACACTCAATCTGTTCATAAAACTTCATTTTTAATGACTATTAATTCAGCCTCTTTTCTAAGCAATACATTAACATTTTATGAAGACTAAGCTGCAGTCACAAAATCAATGCTTCTTTAAGCACCATGATCACCAGCAGTGCATCCAATTTGTCATTGCTAAATTGTGTATTAGATGAAATCCTTGGTTGTATGTTTTGGATTTTGTATTGCTAATTACTTTTTTTTTCTTTACAGATTTTCCTGCATGGAAACAATTTAAACAGCCTTCACCAGCTAATACATCCTGAATTTTTGCCCTCTGAGTTTGGAGGAACTCTTCCTCCTTATGACATGGGAACTTGGGCCCGGACGTTACTCGGTCCTGACTACAGCGATGAAAATGACTATACTCACACATCCTATAATGCAATGCACGTGAAGCATACATCCTCAAATCTGGAGAGAGAATGCTCACCCAAGCTGATGAAAAGGTAAGGCCTGGGTTATCAGAGTCCCCTGAGTCAGAGGTCAATGGAATTTTTTATTTGGATCTACTGTGAATTATTAATTAAAGACCTTTATGGGCACAGAACTTGAATAAAATAAATTGCAATGCATTCTCAGCTGATTTCACTAAAATTGAAAACAAATGGGGCTTGGCTGGTTCAGAAATATAGTTGTCCCAATTGTATCAAAGGAATAGTTAAAGGCTAGGACCTCACTCATGCCACAATTATAGCCCTGGTCTTTAGGGAGTTTGTTAATACACACAGAATAAAATGTTGCACCTTTGAGATACACTAGATGGAAAAACAAACTGCTAGAAAGTGTTCCTATCATTCATTTATTTGGAACCATATATTGAGCATTTACTTGGCTGCAGCACCAATTAGGGATCGGGGGCACAAATGAAAATAAGATGTCAAAAGAACAGAGAAGTATGCCTCAGGGAATCTTCCAAGTAAGACTTTTGCAGCGTTTTTGTAAAGCAGGTGACATGCAGTCTGAGCTCTGGAGACCAGCAACCCAGACTTGGGAAATGGCATATAGCAATCCAGCAGAGGGGACAGACTGAGGTATATAGGCATTAGAATGATGGAATAATCTGGTGCGGTATAAAGGAGTGCAAGAGTGGGAGATGGGACTGGACATGAAATAAAGCTCCAAAAACAGTTGGATCCAGGTGGTGAAGACCGTTGCATACTATAGTCAATGGAGTGCCATGAAAGAGAGATTTAAAAAAAAAAAATGATAAGTGAGTATTTTCTCATTATAAAAATTAAAACCTGATTTTTAAAAAGAATTTATTTTATTTTTCCATAAGTTATTGGGGTACAGGTGGTATTTAGTTACATGGGTGAGTTCTTTAGTGGTGATTTGTGAGATCCTCGTGCACCCATCACCCGAGCAGTATACACGGCACCATATATGTTGTCTTTTATCCCACCCTCCTCCTACTTTTCCCCTCAGTCCCCAAAGTCCATTGCATTATTCTTATACCTTTACATCCTCATAGCGTAGCTCACTTATTGGTGAGAACATACGATGTGAAACCTGACTTTTAAGACTAAAATCCCCTTCAGCCACTATTTTCAATCTCAGTCTCAATTCCATTCCCTCCCAAATGGTAACCACTGTAGAGGTGGGCCCTTGTAATTCTGCTTTCCGTACATCACATGCATCTATACACACCCATAAAAAACTTCTAACATTGTGTAACTTCTAGGGCTGCCGTAATAAAGTACTACAGACTGGGTGGTTTAAACAACAGAAATTTATTTTCTTATAGTTCTGGAGGTTGAAAGGACAAGATCAAGGTGTTGGCAAGGCTGGTTTCTCCTGAGGCCTCTTTCCTTGGCTTGCACATGGCTGCCTTCTCCATGTGTCCTTACATGGTTTTCCTTCTGTGTGTGTCTGCCTCTGTCCTAACCTCCTTTCCTTAGAAGGACGCCAGTCATATTGAATTATGGCCAACCCATAGAACCTCATTTTGCCTTAATTGCTTCTTTAAAAGTCCTATGTCCAAGTACAATCATATTCTGAGGTACTTCAACATATGAAATTGGAGATGAGGGAGACTTCAGCCCATAGCATATTCTTATGTAACATTTTTCCATGTCAGTATATTTAGACATATGAAGAGACTTGAAAATATTTGTGGAAAAATAAAATTAAAAGATAAAAATTCAAAATATAAACTTATATGGCTCAAGGACATCAGTTCATGTATGTGTGTATATATATTAAGTATATATACAAACACCTTATTTTTCAGCCTAAGTTCCATCAAGTTCAAGACACTTTTGTGAGTAACAATACCAACCATTTAGTTTATCCCTAAATAACTGGGGGTCCTAGGAACTTAGCCATGTCAAAGTGGTCTTTTTCACATTAGATGAACAAAAATGGATGCCCTTGAAATATTATTAAGATTAGAAAACAAAAAGAAGTCAGAAGGAGCCAAGTCAGGACTGAAAGGTAGTTGCCTAATAATTTCCTATTGAAATTCTCATAAACTTGCCCATGTTTGATGAGAGAAATGAGCAGGAACATTGTCATGGTGCAGAAGGCCTCTCTGGGAAAGATTTCCAAGGAATTTTTCAGCTAAAGCTTTGGCTAACTTTCTCAAAACACTCTCATGATAAACAGATATTGTTGTTCTTTGGCCCTTCAGAAAATCAACAAGCAAAATGCTTGGACCAGCCCAAAAAACTGTTGCCAAGACCTTTGCTCTTGACTGGCCCACTTTTACTTTGATGAGGGCACTGCCACCTCTTGGTAACCATTGCTTTGCTTTTGCTTTGTCTTCGGGATTGCACTGGTAAAACCGTGTTTCATCTCCTATTACAATTCCTCAAAGAAATGCTTCAGAACCTTGATCTCACGTGTTTAAAATTTCCATTGAAAGCTCTGCTCTTGTCTGTTCCTGATTTGAGCACAATGGTTTTGGCACTCAAGTGAAAAGTTTGTTCAACTTTAATTTTGCAATCAGAATTGTGTAAGCTGAACCAGTTGAGTTGTCTGTGGTGTTGGCTACTGTTTGTGCTGTTAGTGGTTGGTCCTTTTCAATTAGGGCATGAACAAGATAAAGTTTTTCCTGGCAAATTAATGTAAAATTGACATGAATTGATATCTGCACCTGAGGGCTTCACCATCAACTTCGTCTTGTCTCTTCTTAAAATGAGTTATTGCAAACTGCTCATTTATTTGGGATATTGTCCCCATTAGCTTTTGATAAAGCATCAGTGATTTCACAATGTTTTTACCCAACCTTCACCATAAATTTGATGTTTGTTCTTGCTTTAATTTTAGCAGAAGTCATGTTTCTCCGATAGAGGTGCTTGTCAAACCCGATGTCTGTGATGTCCTATCTTCTTAGTGCTTCAAACTAGATTTTGTTCAAGCATGTTATAACAAATTAGTACAAGTTTATTTTCATACAAAAATTTTTTGAACTCCATGAATAGTTTTTTTATAGTATGCATTTTCCATGAACGTTGTGAAGACCCCTCATAGGCCATGTGTTTAATCTCTTTTAGAACATGGATATACCACAGTTTAGCCATCTCCTCATTGCTTTGCATTTGGGTTTTTGTGGTTTTTCCTCTTCTAAATAAGGTTTAATAAATGTCTTTGGTATACCTCCTTCATTTTCCTAGGAAGGTTCCTCTGAGTAGATTCAGAACCCTGTAGTTGGTGGGTATGTGCCTTTAAAGTTTTAGTTCATGTTGTTTAAAGGCCCTCCAAATGACTCCAACTGATACTTCCAGTTGTGTATGAGAACCTTCTTCCCATACCCTGGAAAAATACTTGATATGATCAGACTTTAATTTTAACGATAATCCTGTGATGAGAAATACTATGTCATTTTGTTTTCATCTTTATTTCTTCAACATACATAGTTTAGCAGAGAAATGACATAATAAGATCTGGGTTTTATAAGTATCATGGGATTAGCAAGGAAATGGTTTGTGCATCAGAGACTAAAAGCCACTAGAAGGCTGATGCAGAGACTTAGTTGGGAAGATGAGAGCCAGAACTAATGCCAAATCAGAGGAAAGCTGGCTCTATTCTTTAGTTGTTTGGCTGTGGAAAAGGAGGAGTAACATTCATGAGGGTTGGGCTCAACTTCTTCCAAAGTCCTGTTAATGTGGATATTTTGACCTCCTCCTGTGAATCTTGAATGCCCTAGAATGGCATCCAGAATGGTGAATCCTTTCCAGGAAGTTTTCTGTTTACTTTGTCCAGATCCATCAGACAAATCACTATCTATGGCAGCTATGGTCTGATGAAATGTATTTATGTATTTAGTTTTTGAGGCTGGAGTCTTGCTCTATCACCCAGGCTGGAGCACAATGGCATGATCTCAGCTCAGTGTGACCTCTGCCTCCCACGTTCAAAGAATTCTCATGCCTCAGCCTCCTGAACTGAAATGTAGTTCTTAAGTAATAAGATGTGAAAGTCAAAATTACTCCTTGATCCATGGACTGCAGAATGGATGTTGTATTGGGCATGGAAACCACCTTCATCTCCTTGTACATTTCCACCAGAGCTCTTGGGTAACCAGGAGCACTGTCAATAAGCAGTAATATTTTGAAAGGGATCTTTTTTTCTGAGCAGTAGGTCTCATCAGTAGACTTAAAATACTCTCTAAACCATGCTATAAACAGATATACTGTCATTCAAGCTTCATTGTTCTATTTATAATGCACAGTCAGAGTAGATTTAACATAATTCTTAAGGGCCCTAGGACGCTTAGAGTGGTAAATGAGCATTGGCTTCAACCTAAAGTCACCAGCTGCATTAGCCCCTAACAAGAGAGTCAGTCTGGACTTTGAGGCTTTGAATCCAGGCTTTGACTCTTCTTTCTAGCTATGAAAGTCCTAGATGGAAGAAGTCTATTCTTCCAATAGAAGGTTGTTTTGTCATTGAAAATCTGTTGTTTAGTGTAGCCACCTTCATCAATGATCTTTCCTAGATCTTCTGGATAGCTTGCTTCAGCTTCTATATCATCACTTGCTGCTTTACTTTGCACTTTTATGTTGTGGGGACAACTTCTTTCCTTAAGCCTCATGAACCAACCTCTGCTAGCTTCCAATTTTTCTTCTATGGCTTCCTCACCTCTCTCAACCTTCATGAAATTGAAGAGAGTTAGGATCTTGCTCTGAATTAGGCTTTGGCTTAAGGAAATGTTGCAGCTGGTTTGATCATCTATTCAGACCACTAAAACTTTCTCCATATCAGCAATAAGGTTTTAGCATTTGTATGTTCACTGAAGTAGCACTTTTAATGCACCTTCACATTCATAACTTGGTTAACTGTTTCATGCAGGAGGCCTAGTTTTCAGACTTTCTGAGCTTTCAGTGTGCCTTCCTCCCCAAGCTTAATCATGTCTAGCTTTTGGTTTAAAATGAGACATGCAACTCTTCCCTTCACTTAAACACTTAGAAGCCATTGTAAGGTTATTAATTAACCTAGTTGCAATACTGTTTTGTCTCAAGGAATAGAGAGGCCCAAGGAGAAGGAGAGAGATGAGAGAACATTGATCTGTGAAGCAGTAGGAACACACACACCATTTATCAATTAAGTGTATTGTCTTATGTGACCATGTTTCATGGTACCCCCAAAACAATTAAAATAGTAACATCACAGACTACTATTTTTTATTTATCACAGATCACCATAGCAGATATAATAATAATAATAAAAAGGTTTGGGCTGGGTGCAGCGGCTCAAGCCTGTGATCCTACCACTTTGGGAGACCAAGGCAGGTGAATTGTCTGAGCTCAAGAGTTCAAAATCATCCTGGGCAACATGGTGAAACCCCGTCTCTACTAAAAAAAAAAATTAGCCAGGTGTTGTGGTGGGTGCTTATAGTCCTAGCTACTCAGGAGGCTGAAGTAGGAGAATTGCTTGAACCCGGGAGGTGGAGGTTGTAGCGATGAGTCAAGATCGCGCCACTGACTGCACCCCAGCCTAGGCAACAAAGCGAGACTCCGTCTCTGGAAAAAAAAAAAAAGAAAAAGAAAAAAAAGTTTGAAACATTGTAAGAATTACCAAAATGTAATACAGAGACACAAAGTGAGTGCATGCTGTTGGAAAAATGGTGCCAATAGACTTGCTGAATGCAGCATTACCACAAGTCTTACAGTGTACAAAGTACAGTATCTGCAAAGGGCAATAAAGTGAAGCACAGTAAAACAAAGTATGCCTATATGAGAATGAATTAATGTTGAATGAATAGTATTATCTCCAAAACCCATCCTTGGTACACTTGTCTAATTGCTTCAAAACTGATTAGTTGGCTCTCAGATAGAAAGAGCCAATTCCTCCCCGCTGCCCCTTTCTTTAACAAGACTCTCATGGATCCTACTTATAGAATCTTACATCCTGGTAGGAAAGAGAAAATGTGCCCCAAATAACTATATTGTAGAATGTGAGAGGCACTGCAAAGGAGGAGCAAGAGGCTGCTACAGTGTTCCGAGGAAGCATCACTAATTTTGTCCAGGAAAACTCTCAGAGAAGCCTCCATGTGGAAGGTCTGGCTGACCCAGGGTTTGGAGGAGTATTGCATTTCAGTACATAAGGAGTCAAAATTCAAGACTAGCTAGCAGGAGAAGCTAGCAAGTGTGCACACATTTCATTTTCCCCGCCATGGCCACAAGGATGTCCTGCCCACTGCTGCTGCCCTTTGTGACAACTTCTTGAATGCTTGCCTGGATATTTCAGGCAGTGGCAGGATGGGCAGAGACTGGAGAGGAGGGATCAACCCTGCTGTTGGCATATATCTTCTGTCAAGCACCTCACTGATGAGGAACAGAGCAGCCAGTATTCGTTGTGCCTTTTTGACCCCTCAGAACCCTCATGGATGTGGGCAAATTGGGAACAGAATTGGAAGAGACCTTACAGGTCATCTCTTCCAGTCTCTCACCTGATAGACAGGTCTGTTCTCCAGCACAGACTGTCAGCTGGCCTCAGCTTGCACCATCCGGAGACAGGCAGGCAGCTTTCTGGGCAGCGTGTTCCCTGTGGTGTTGTGTTGTTAGAAAACCCTGCTTATTCTGAGTGAGATGACATAGGTCTGCCCTCTGAACAGCACTGTAATCTCCAGTAGGTTCACATCATCTATTTTCGTAACCCCGTTACCTGCCTCCCGTAGTTCCCAACACGCTTCATGTCCATTTGGAGTCAAGTGGGCTTTGTGCACTGACCTTGGGACCCAATCACTTTTTGTAATGTGGCTTTTGGACACAGATGGCCACTGTGTTCCAAAGCACTCTCGACCCGTGCTTTCTGGTATCCATGTAGGGTAAAAGCCAAGACTCCCAGAACTCTCAGTGAATGAGTGGTTCTAATGAGCTCTTGTTTTTTTTCTTTGGATAATTGTAGCTCAGCCCTTAAGTAGAAAAAACAAAATAATGATTGGTTTAGCTGAAAATTCCTCTAAATGAATTGTTTCAATATTGTTCTGCTATTTAATACAATAATGCCATGGTGGGCTTTTGAGGTGTGTGGCATTCTCTGCTCTGGTACTAAATGACCCTGAGTTTTATATTTTTAACTTTTTATTCCTGTTTTTTCTTGTTGTTGTTGTTGTTTGAGACAGAGTCTCGCTCTGTTGCCAGGCTGGAGTGCAGTGGTAAGATCTCGGCTCACTGCAACCTCTGACTCCCAGGTTCAACTGATTCCCCTGCCTCAGCCTCCCAAGTAGCTGGAACTACAGGCGTGCACCACCAAGTCCCGCTAATTTTTCTGTATTTTTAGTAGAGACAGGGTTTCACCATGTTGGCCAGGATGGTCTCGATCTCTTGACCCTCGTGATCCACCCTCCACAGCCTCCCAAATGCTGGGATTACAGGCGGGAGCCACCATGCCTGACCATATTCTTGTTTCTTATTTTATTTTTCAGAAGTCCACTTCTTTGCTCCCACATCATCGCCGTTTTCTGTTCCTAGGAGTATATGTGTGAAGCACCACATTTTCTCCTAATTTACTCCTTGAATATGTTTTAGGCTTGGATAATAGGTAACCCAACATTAAAACTGTCCAACAAAGAATAGTAAATAAGCTTTGTATTAGTTATGATTATTTTCACTGCAAGAAAGAAGAAAACCCAAATGAACTGCTTTAAACAATGAGGAAAATGCATTATTTCACAGGAGACATTTTTAAGGCAGGTGGCTGCAGGAGTGTTATTCTAGGGGCTCAGTAGTGGCCACAAGAACCGGGTTCTCTCTACTGTGTCCAGCACAATTGGAGACTTCCCAGGCAGCGGCTGATTTCTGACTCTCACAGGTCAACCAGTCACAGGAGATCACAATGCCTAAATGAAAGGAGCTTTTTGTTGGAGAAAAAGGAAGAAAGAATGGCTTAGAGTTGGAAACCAACAATCCTGCTACACACAGGCTTATTCAGGGGTGCAGGCCAGAAATTTCTGCCAGGAAATTTCTGCACGATTTTTTAGTTAGCATGTAGAGTTTGTGACCTTTAATTGTTAGGCCATATTAAGCAATTACTTTCTGGTTCTCGCCTTTATTGCTGATAAAGTAATTAAAATGTCTATAGATATTATTATTATTTTATTATTATTTTTTTTGAGACAGAGTTTTGCTCTTGTTGCCCAGGCTGGAGTGCAGTGGCATGATCTCTGCTCACTGCAACCTCCACCTCCCGGGTTCAGGCGATTCTGCTGCCTCAGCCTCCTGAGTAGCTGGGGTTACAGGCACCTGCCACCATGCCCAGCTAATTTTTTGTATTTTTAGTAGAGGTGGGATTTCACCATGTTGGCCAAGCTGATCGTGAACTCCTGACCTCAGGTGATCCACCCACCTTGGCCTCCTAAAGTGCTGGGATTACAGGTGTGAGCCACCGTGCCTGGCCTATAGATATTATTTAAAAGGCATGTGTGCACACACAGAAACACTATCTTGATGTAACTACTGGTGAAGGATGAGCCACTTTAGGAGAGGTCTTCAAATACATGTATCTGTATCTATACACACAGATATACATGTGTGTATATATATATATGTAATTTTTAAAAGGTTACTGGTGATACATCTCATGTAAATTTTGTCCTGTGATTTTGATTGAGGGTAAGAAACTTGAGTCATTCCTTGGAGTTGAAGCCATCGAAATGCAGATTGATCCAAAGGTAGAGAGTTCTGGGGACAGTGCTCCTTAGCTGCAACACGCAGAAGGAAAAGTGATGACAGGTGCCCTTGCAGCAGGTTAGAGTCACAGTTGCTCTCAGACGCGTCCTTTCATTTGTTTCATTTATTCTTAGCTGGTCCTGACGGTGGTCATTAACAATGGACTTGATGATTCCAAGGAAACAAAGAACATCTTTCCTGGTATTTCTTGGCAAAAATAAAAGGGAGGACTCTGAAAAGCCAGGCTTTGTGTTGCCTCTGAACCCATCACCATGACCAGGGAGAGGGTGCGTTTGATTTCCAGGAATGAGACGTGTGTTCATTCTGATGGCCGGGCACGGGTACAAATCCTGGACGAAACAGGATTATTATAGGAGGGACAGTGGTTTCCTAAAGAAGAGGGATGGACCATATCCAAACTGTCCCCACCATACAGGAATGGCAGGTAGTTCCTGCCACGGCCAGCAGGGGGAGAAAGTGGGGATTTTAGGCTGTCCTCTCATTGAGCTTGAATGGGTTCATCTTGGCTGTACCACAGCAGAAGCCTCTGTTTACAGGATAAACATTCTCCACAAAAAGTTTATATAAAATACATTTTATTATCCTTCTTATTATTAGGGGCTTTTGAAAGTTTAGATCTGCAGGAAGTCCTTAGATGTCATCTAGGGGTCATCAGACTTTCCACAACTAAGGACCTCTTCCATCTCCCACATGGTATGTGTGTGCAGTGAAAGATGCTGGCTACCAAAAACATTGCATTTGTTAAATAATAACAAATTCAGTGTAATCAGTGTTAATTCACAGAATTATCTTAAGATACTGAATTTTCATAAACACAAACATATTTTAGGTTTAATTTAAATTTTATTCTCACAGAGGGTAAATGTGAAATTTCTATAAAGTTTTATGGAATATTAACAACAATGTGAAACAAACCTTTTGCTCATTACTGCTTATGTGAAATGGCTGGGATGAAAGCCCAAGGCCCCTAACTTTGAGTCTGGGTATTTTTCTGTGCTGCTTGCTTTTCCAAAAGCATAGTGTCTTGCATGTAGCAGATGTTCCTTACATAGTTAATATTTTAGTTTAAAAAATATAAATATATGGGGCATAGATGTGTCCATTTCACAGTGGTACTAATATTTTTTAAAGTGTTTTTTTTTTTTTTTCCCTCTCTCTCTCTCATTATCATAGCTAAGGAACTGAAAAGTTCTACAAGGAAAAATGCTGCATTGCCAAACCTATCTTGTCCTAGGATTCTTTCTGAGTAGAGCAACTGTTAGCATCTCACTGCACACTTGTCTCTCAGAGACTAGAGTATAGAAAATGCTACTCCAGTGATTGAAATGGAAAGTTAGGAGCAATTTAAGTTCATGGAAACCTAGCTAAGCTGAATCTTGACTGACAATTTTCATCCTCTTTGTTTCCTGGAGACCCCTCCCTGGTGTTCTCAGAATCATCTGCATTTCAACCTGGGCTCAGTCTGCTATCCCAGCCATATAAGTAAAAGGAATAAAAAAATAAAATAATAAAAAAGTAGTTACTATGTGCAATTTCAGCCTCATTCAGCTCATAGACTTACCAAATAAACATTTATATCTCAACGCTGAAAGAGAAACTCACAGTCTGATGACAGTGAAGCCACGGCTTCTCGGAATTCCAGAAACTACCAGGGCAGAAAAGCACAGTTTAGCTTCCCTTTTCTGGGGAGTGAGCTGAATGGAGACTGGTAACTCCACCACACGAGGTGCTGCCCTCTGCCTGTGACACAGCAGCACCAGCCACCCAGGCCAAACAGTCAGTCTGAGGAAAAGCAGAGGCAGAGTGACCTCGAAGAATCATGCAGAGGTCTTCTAATGGGGACAGAATCTCAGGAGAGAGCAATGGCCAGCCTACCCTGGCCATGTCCACTCAACGTATATTTACTGAACATTTTCTCTGGGCTGAGATCACAGGCTCCTGTGTTTCATGGAATCAAAAGAACAGTGTCAGCAAAGCACCTCCATGCAAAAAGTGACAATATTATACCATTTGTGCAGATCACAAACATAACATTTTAGTTATTAATTCTGCAGTGACTTCCTAAATTGGCATGACATGTGCCATAGAAGACCTACTTCTGATTCTTATGGCCAAATACCTTCATCCTTATGTTCTGTAAATACCCCTTCTAGATCCTGCATGGAAGAAGTGAGATGTCATAAAGACATTGTGAGCCATCTGATTTTGGGGGTGGGTGGCAGGCTGAGAATGCCCGGATTAAATTCAGATTTCTTAGCCAGAAGGAAATTTTAGGCCATGTTTTCCCCCCTTGGCCCCTGCCTGGGTGGTAAAATCAGCTTAACTGTTTTCAGCTGTCAATAGAATTAGCTGTGACCTTGGTGATCTTTGAGAATGTAGTCCTCTTTTTATAGGGTGAATTTGTGCATTTGCTGGATAACTACTAATTTCCAGCAGAGGTAATACATCATCATGAAATACCATCCATATGAAAAGAATAAGGGTGGCAGTGTGGGAACAGGAGGGCCGTTGTCTTCTGAGCAGCCAGGGCAAGGGGTCCATTTTACTGCATGGCTCGGGAACAGATGTTCCATATGGCTGTTCTGTTCAACAACACGATATAATGCATCATTTCTTAATGAATGATCCACAGTCTCCACTGTCCCCTAAATTGTCTTTGTCTGATGTCCAACTTAAATGTGATTGAACTTAGTTTTGGGGTCTCACTGCTACTCAAGCAGCTAATGCCTGAGATGTGTCATCACTTCTAGAAGCAAATACTTCTCAGGTAAGCCATAAATTCCCAGTGTTTTATGCTGGTTATTGGATACTGGAGTGTTCCACAGACACCAATAGGAATTTGTCAACATTTCTTAAAGAATGAAGAGAAAGAGCTGCATAACCTCATTATTACTTGTACATCTGGTCGAGATGGATGTCCTGCTTACATGCAGCTTTCTTTTCTGTGGCATAAATGAAAGGACCATCTCCTTACAAGCACATCCTATATAGCTGTGTAACATTGGAGTGAAAGAAAATCTATACAATGAATTTAGTCAATAAGAGAATGAATGGGGATAGTTAAAATGTTGTGTACAGGGGCATGTTTTCTCTTCTTAAAGAATGACATGAAAAATTATTAGATAAAGAGTTGTAAGCTACTGGCAAGCAAAAGAAATAGAGTTGAATTAGAGGGAAATAAACGGAAGTGAGTGAACTTCCTGGTGTAATTTCAAAAACGAACTGTTTGATTGCTCAGTGTGTTACGTTCTGAAAAAGTGCCTGTTTGTTGAAGCACCACGCTCAGATGTGGTTACTTGGAAAGGGAGATATAGCCGAGGCAAGAACGACAAGGAATATTTATTTCTTGTGACATATCGCTGTTGGTAAACAAACATTCTGCCCAATTCCAATAAAGCTGATGCTGTTTGTGCCTAACATCTAGCCAGCAATGAATCTCTCTTAGGAGCCATAATGATCATATGAATGAAAACAAATATTTGACATAATATATGGTAGAAGTCTCTGTGCAATATTTTCTTTAAAACACTGTGCAGCTTACATACCGTGGTTGAGTTTCTTTTTAGGTTTAGGCAAACTTTGTTGTAGATATCGGCTGAGCTTAAGATGTTCAAATGGTGGTATTAGAGTTTTATGTCAAACCCATAAATGAGCGTTGTGGAGCTTCAAGCACTTCTTTGGAAACTCCTTCACAGCCACACTTAGAACGCACCTCTCAGGGTTCCTGTTGTCATGGTGATCAGCACCAGCAAGGCGCTTACTGTGCTCTGCGCGGCTGTTCCTGATAGGCCCCCAGGGCTCCACGTACACAGCCCAGCATCCTGATCTCTCCGGCTTGTTTCAGCCTTGTGACTTTGAGGTCATGATTACACTGGTCTTTTCCTCTCTATGTGTCTTCATTTTCCTGTCTGGTCATTTTCTTACACTGGTTATTTTATTTATGATACCTTGGGCAGGTCATGTAACCTTGCTGAGTCTCAGCTTCCTTGACTACAGAGTGGATGTAACATGTGCAAGATCTCCCGGCTTGCTGTTAGGGTCAGAAGGCAGCAGAGTGAGAAAGTCAACTGCAGAGCACCGCAGAAAAACAGCATGATGGCTATTACCTTTCTTTCCTTCCCAGCGTTGTGTAGAGGGTTTGCCATTTTGTCATGGTTTTGATTTCTTTCCAAATAAAAGTTTTCTCACTAAAAATGAAAAATCCTAATTCCCTAGCAGAGAAGCAGACAATGATTACACATGGTGACTTGAAAGGAGGGGCCTTGATTTCCTGGTTAGAAGTCAGACTTATACTGCCTCTTTCCCTCTTCTTTGCCTTAGTATTTGCATAGGGTCAATATAAGGCTTTTGTACCCTTGGAGCCCTGCATCCAGAGCGTGGTCAGGCATCGTGGGAATGGGCCACGGAAAGCAAAACCAAGAAGAGGGAGGAATTAGCAACACAGCACCCCGGCCTCCCATCCTCCTGGTCTGCCAAGGGGGCTTTACAGTTACAGGAGCCCTCATTCCCTACTTGTCAGTCCCCTCCCAGTCTGAGCCTGCCCCCTGGCCTGGAGGACAATTACATTTTTTTGGGTCTTTATTCATGTTGCTCCTTTTTCTCTGGCCCTCAAATCTAAATTGTTATCCCTGTGGTCTTGAGTGTAATTTTTGAAGTCATAATGATGCTTCTCCTCCACCTAACTCCCTCCAAAGCCTTTCCCTGGCCTCCCGCGAGCCCCTCCCGGGCACACACAGCCCCCATCACTCTGGTTTCCATCCACTCCTTACACATCCCAGGGCTTGTACTCGCTCCAGGACAGCACTACTCCAGCATGCTCTTCCCCTTGCTCATGCCAGCTCCTCATTCATTGGGTGCAGTTTATACCTCCACTCCTCTCAAGGGCACTCGTCCCCTTCCCCATGCCCCTCTCTTCCCATCAGCTAGTCTCTGTCACTGAATTCTGTTTCTGTCTTAATAGGGACCACGATTCTATAATTATGTATTTATTTGTTTACCTATGTATTAAATCTCCTTTCCGTAGATCATGTGTTTTCCAAGGGTGGGAATGATGCTGTTTTATTTACCACTGTGCCTCACTTATTCCTTAGTGTATAATAGGTGCTCACGATGTAGTTTCTGGAGAGGGGAGGGAAGGAGAGAACGTAAAAAAGACATGAGGGGAGGAGAAGGAGGGAAATAAAAAAGAGAGAGGGAGGAAACAACAAAGGAAAGAGAGAAGAAAGAAAGGAAAAATCATATAACAGTAAATGCTGTGAGGAACGCTCTGTTTTGTAGAGTGATGAGGAAGATATTGTCAACCATCCATAAAGGAATAAGACATGGTCTTTGTATTCAATGTTTCATTAGAGTTTGAAATTGTCTCTAAGGTTATCAATAACCAACTCCTTAGTCTCATTATTTCTCCCAGTTTTTGAGTTTCCATTAACAATTAACATTTAAAATACTTTTTCATTCATTCAATAATCATTGAGTATACATTATACACAAGTAGGATAGAGGGCAGTTAAGATAACAGAATCTGTAATCAGATTTTATGCGTTCAAATTAATAGCTGTGTGACCTGAGTAGCTACCTCTCTGTGACCTACTTTTCCTCTCTATAAAGGAGATAATAATAGATCTACCTTATTATTGTGCTGTGAGGATTAAAGGAAGTCAGTGCAGGTGTTATCTGCTGAAGATAGAGTGGTTAACCCGCTGAGTCTGTGGTCTATGAAGGTGGACAGACTTTAAACACATTACCCATACAAACAGCTGTTTCATGGTCACCATAAATGCTTTGAAAAGTTAGAGTGTACCATGAGGGTATAGGTGTGTAAGGAGGATCTTAACGTAGTCTTGGGTGGGATTCTGGAAACTCTTTCCTGAGGAAGTCACACATAAGCTGAAAACTGGAATGTGAGAAAAGCACCCCAAGCAAAAAGGGAGGTGTGGGAGTGGGATTGGGAGCAAACACTCTGCATTTGGAAGAGCCAGTGTCAGGAATTACTGTGTTTTACCAATTAATTATAAGATGCATTTTCCATCACATTAAAAATCCCTGAAATTAGGACATATCTTACAATTGATGACATCTGAAATTCATGGAATTAAAAAAAAAAAAAAAGACCAGAAATATTGGAGAGCAGAAAGCAAGGGGGAAAATGACTGGGGCAATGCACAGGCGCCCACCGTGCAGAGCTGCATAGGGCAGATATCAATATTGGACTTTGTCCTACAAGCATTGGACAGTTTCGGAAAGGTTTTTGCCCATAAGTGCAATGAATAGATATGTTTATTAAAATTTTCACTCTGTCATGAGGAGAACAAATTGGAGGTGGAAAGAATAGTAAAAGAAGGCTGTATGAGGCTACTGTAATGGTGCATGTAGGAGATCATTGTAGCTTGGAATGGGGTGCTGAGCGTGGAGGTGCAGAGAGGAAGATGGACTCAAAAATATTTAATGAATAGAATAAACAAGGCCTGATAATCAAGTGGATATTGGGATGAAGGTAAGATGCTTCAGAAATGACCAGAAGTCTTTTGCATATGTAAAAGATGCGATGCTGCTGGATGGAAAGCAGTCCTGTTTCCCAAGATAAGGAACTCTGGAAGAGGTGCTGACTGGGGAGATGATTGTGAATTCAGTGTTGGACATGATTGGTGAGAAGGCTTGTGTGGTATCTGGCTAGAGTAGTCATGTAGGCTGTTGGATACCTGGTTCTAAAGCTCAGGAGAAAATTCTGGAATGGGCATATAAATCAGGAACTCAAAGTCGTAAAGAAGCAAATGCAAGCCATGGGAATGGAGGAGAACTCTCAGAGAGAGCTTGTAGGAAGAAAAGATGAATGAGTGCCTAGGTTTGAGCTGAGAGGAAGTTCAGTATTTGAATGTCATGCAGCACAAGACACCAAGGAACATGGAGAATGATAGGAGGTAAACTAGATGTGGTGTTGCAGAAGTCAAAGGAATAGAATGAAGATTTCAGGAAGAGTGGAGTAATCCACCCTATTTACTGCTTCTGAAAAGCCAAGTAAGGCGAAGATTTAAAGGTATCCATTGGCTATAATGACTTGAAAGACATAGGAAGTCTTCACAAGAGCTGTGGTGGAGTCACATGGGTCGTTATGAAGATGCAGCGGGCTCAGAAGTAGGTAGGAGGTGAGCAGAGGGAGAGAGACTATAAGCATTTATTTTGTGAGGTTTGGCTGTGAAGATGGGGAAGATATTTGTATCTGCAGAGGCATGTGAGGATCCAGAAGACTTTTTTGTTGTTTTTCTGTTTTCTTCTGTTTTCTGACTTTGTCTTCCTCTTCATCTTCTTCTTTTATTGAAAATGGGAACACGTTTTCAATGCTAATAGCAAAGATCCAGTAAAGAGGGAGAATTGGAAGGTGTAGGAGAGGGAACAATTGGTAACACCAAGCAGGTGAGATGGGTTAGGACCCCGAGCCTGAGTGGAGGAAGTTGTTGCTTTTCTAAGAGCAAGAAGTTCTCTTTATAGTAATCAGGCACCTGTGCCTGTGGTACCCCAAAGCTGAGAAGTTCCCACAGGTTCTATTTTCCCAGTGAATCAGGGCAAGTCTTAAGAGTGAGATTAGATTAGGATACAGAAGAGTTTTTAGGTGAGATGATACAGACATGCATGGGCTTGAAATTGCATTGAGGGAAACATCGAATGGGAATGCTGTTTTAAGGGTTGGTAGGAGGGGTAATAATGAGTTTACAGTGATCTCTGTATTCTTGGGTAGTGTGATCTGTATTTCTCAGCTGCTCTGTAGCTGACATGGGAGAGGAATATTGTTGGAGTCATCCAGAGCTGGGATTTGATTAAAGGAGCTCAGTGTATGCCCAAGAAGAAGACTGAAGTGCCTGATCATGCAGTCTCAGTTTAGAAGAAAGGAAAGGAAGCTAGGACGGGCTTCACACATAAGGGGACATAGGTGTTGTTGACCTGTGAAGGCTGAGTAAGGAGGTAGACACATTACCAGTTACTGACTAACATGAGCTAATGGAAAATGTGCAGCAGTCCATCCCCCTAAGCCCTAGCTCTGCAATTTGGTGTATAAAAAATAAAACAAATGGGGGAGCAATGCCTCCAATGGGGTCAGCGGGAATGGGAACAAGAACACAGACAGGGAGCTCAGCTTCGGAAAGAGGTACCTCAATGGGACAGGTAGCATGTTTGCTTTTTGCTTAGTTTTTTTTCTCATGCCTTGCTCAGAGGCAGGCCAAAAATAAATGTCCAGTACATATTCCATGAATGAAGAATAAATGAAGGAATTAATGAGCAAAAAGGGACAATGCTGGTAGAACTATTCTCACAAGAACTCATCTAGTTAGTCTTTGGTGTTTGATTAAAATCATAGTTCAGACTACTGACCTGGATGTATTACTGTAAAATCTAACCTTTACATTATTTTGAAATTAACTTTTAATTTGAATAAACGTAAAACAATGATTCAAACTGAATCTCAGTAATCCTTTGTGTACCTTAAACTGTAGATAGAATACATCTTTGTGCTTGAATAAGGAATTGTAGTGTTGAAAATGGAGGAGTTGAGGAGGTCACTGTCACTGTGGAGCAATAGTAGAAAGGAAGCGTTGAATTCTTACTCCAGGTGAAAGAATGAGGAGGAATAACTGGTCCCGCTACAGGTGCATCATATTGCTAGTGACTCTTCTTGCTGGAGGTGCATCCTCACTAAAGTATCATGACCCCTTTCCCTGCCAACCTCATTCACTTGCACTTACCCTTTCCAAAATTTCCCGTTTGCCTGTATTCGTTGTCTTTATCAGCCCCCACCAACTGTGTGTGCCGAGGCTTATCTGATTAGTGCAGTCCTGTGACCCAGCACCTAAATAATGCCTGGCACTAATAAGGGATTGAGAAATATTTGTTGATTTGATTAAGATACTATTCCAATTCACTTGGGGTGTTTCCTACCTGTGTGTGAGCTGTTGCTAGCTCTAGAGCAAAGCTTTGAAACTTTTAATGAGCATACAAAGCAGCGAGATCTTGTTAAAATGCAGATTCTGATTTAGTAGGTCTGGGCTGGGTCTGAGAATCTGCATTTCTAACCAGCCCCCAGGCTCTGCCCGTTCTGAGGGCCCAGGGACCACAGTTTGAGTGCCAAGACCCTAGAGTGCAGTCATTTCCCACATGTCAGACTGCAATACGGATGTTCCCTGGACTTGTTCTGAGGGTTCTTGAAAACAGCCTTTCAAGTTTTGAGAATTTAAATAAAAAATACAGATTTAAAAATACATTTAAACTAGGTAAGAATAGATAGGTTATTATCCCCATTTTATAGATGAAGTGGCTGAGGCATAGAGCAGTTAAATGACTTACCTCAGATCATAGAGCTAGTAGGAGGCAAACTATTTTAAATTCAGTTCTTTTTACTCTAAGTAAAATACTGTCTCCAACATCGTGTTCTCACACTATTTGTGTATTCACTCATTCATTCTTCAGTAGTTTGTAGAGTACCTTTTTGGGGTATTTACTTTTGCTTTAACTACTGTTTTGGATGTATTTTCTCATTCCTGCCAGCCCAAATTCCATCCTGTCTTTAAGACAGTTGAAAAGCAAATTCCTCCATCACAATTTTCGTGCACTGCACTGTTCCCCAAATCCCATCCCTAGTGGGGAGGATGCAGATATACAAGAAGAAAATTTATATTTAGGCTAATCTGATAATGCCAAAGAAGATCCACTAATAAACTGTCATTTGACTCAAAAAACATAACTATGAAACTTGTTTTTACCAGTAACACTAGCCATCCTTTTCAAACTCATCCTGCAGAGGGAGTGAGTCATCAACATTTCGTCAGCCATTAACAGCTTCTGGCATTTCTCTATCTGCTTCAGAACACCATATTTTGTTCTACCAAAGTAACTGCACTAAGCATGTGCACCCAATTTCAGAGGGAGTGTGATAATTAGGGATGCTGTGAAACTGACTGGCAGCTCTTTGTGCCAGTCTAATTCTAATGGAAGATGACTGTTCAAAGCAGGTGGTGCAAGCACCTGTAGTCATTTTCTGTGTTGCTATTTTATGATTGGCAGTAGAAAAAAACCTTCCAGAAATATCCACATGATTGAAATGCATGGATTTAACACTCCTTCTGACCATCTCAGAACACCTGAACCCACACCAAAGATGTATGTAGTAGTGCATTCCACTCCTCAAATGTCAATAAACCTCTACAAATTGAATTTTGAACCTCTAAGGCTTCTATACATCTCATGCTGATACCTGGGGTTCCTATGAAGGATTTGGGCACAACACACACTAGTTATGGCCTTGAATGCTCTCACACTTCAAGCTATGATGGTGACTCTGTTTAATGGAATTTTCTTGGAGAATTGCTCAGTAAAATTAAGAGTAACTTTATAATGTAAATAATCTACTACTCCATATCTATTTTCTCAGTCTTTTGTCTTTTCCTTGATTTCCTTCAAGTGGGGAAATATGGCTAGCTTTGTTATCAGATATGGCAGAGCATCAGTAGTTTGTGCTCAGAAATATGATACCCAAGGAAGTGTTATAAAATGATAAACACTTCTGATTTAAATAAATTCTCCTTCAAAGAGCTCCAATCACTTTATTGTATCTTTTACCTTTCATGGCCCTGTGGAGAATATGGCAATCATTTATCCTTATTTTACAGAAGAAAAACTGAGACGAGTCAGCTAACATGGCAGGAATGCATAATTTCATAAAGAGCAATAAGCCCTTTTGTAGGTAAATTAAGCAGAGTGTCCAGCTGCGGCTGCCAGTTTCCATGGTGGCCTTCCCTGGCTCCCTTCTCCCATTCCTTCCTCCCTATCTCCAAGTTCTGGGACGGGTGTGTCTTCTGGCATCTGAACTCTGTTCTCAGTTAAGTCTAATCCACTCCCTTTCTCGAGTCTCATTTACGTTCAGTGTTGATGGATTGCAGTTCTTCATAGATGCTGTCAGATATTTGGGTGAATGCAGTACATTTAGAAGACAGGATCTTGAAGTATTATTAAATAATACCCTGCTGATGATTAGAGATAAAGTATGATTCTATAACCTATGCATTATTTTTTCTCAATGAGGATCTATTTTTTTAATTTCATTTGCTGTGCCTAAAACAAACTTTTTATAAATTAACAGCTGATTAATATAAACTATTGGATTCATTAACATCAATGAGAAAAATGGTTCTATGAGAACTTCAATATTAACATTTACTAATATGAATATACATATTCATGTCCTTTGGTTTCTTACCATGTTGTAGGTATTTTTTGCATAGTATAGCGCAAGAGCTAGTGCTTAAGAATGGGGACTGTAGAATCAGATCTGGGTTCCCGTTCTAGTTCCACAACTTACTGTGGAAACTTGCACATATTCATTACCTTATTGGAGGCTCAGTTTCCTGATCTGCAAAATGGAATTAATAATACCTAGCTCAGATTATTGTGAATATTTATTTATTTATTTATTGTGTTTGTTTTTATTTTTTACACTGCAACCATGACAGATGAAGATTATTGTGAAGATTAAACAAAGATAATGCAGACTAAATACTTAGTGCAGAACCTGGCATGTAGTAAGTGTTCAACAAATGGTTGTGGTTGTTGATGATGATGATGAAGAACTGCTGTGGAGATATGAAACACTCCTGTAGATATGTCTTAAAATATTCAAATAAAGTGTATATTGAAATCTTCTTTTCCAAAATGGTATTAAACTGATTTCAGGTGTGTCAAACAAGAGTTATTGAGTGCTGCTTAGAATTGTGGTACACGTCTGGGATACCCTTGGTCATTACAGTTCAGACTTAAAAGAGCTTAGTGGGAGCTACTCTCTGCAGCAGGAAATTGCAACCTGAGGGCAGACCACTTGTAGCAATACAATACTTTAAAGAAACTAAAACATTTTTAACAAGGACACAGGCAAATAGCCATTAAGTAGCACCTGGCAGCTCTCAATTTAACATTTAGAAATTTATGGAAGTCGGGCTGGGCACAGTGGCTCACACCTGTAATCTAGCACTTTGGGAGGCCAAGGTAGGCGGATCACTTGAAATCGGGAGTTCAAGACTAGCCTGGCTAACATGCTGAAACCCGTCTCTACTAAAAATAAAAAATTAGCTGGATGTGGTGATGTGCTCCTGTAGTCCCAGCCACTCAGGTGGCTGAGGCAGGAGAATGCTTTGATGCTTTGAACCTGAGAGGCGGAGGTTGCAGTGAGCCAAGATTGTGCCATTGCACTCCAGCCTGGGCAACAAGAGCAAAACTCTGGCAAAAAAAAGAAAAAAGAAAAAAAGAAATTTACGGAAGTAAAAAAAACATTTATAAAAGGTAAATCGGGCCTGGCTCTGTAGCTCACACCTGTAATCTCAGCACTTTGGGAGGCCGAGGCAGGTGGATCACCAGGTCAAGAGATTGAGACCATCCTGACCAACCTGGTGAAGCCCCATCTCTACTAAAAATACGAAAAATTAGCTGGGCATGGTGGCACATGCCTGTAGTCCCAGCTACTCAGGAAGCTGAGGCAGGAGAACTGCTTGAACTTGGGTGGTGGAGATTGTAGTGAGCCGAGATCACGCCACTGCACTCCAGCCTGGGTGACAGAGCAAGACTCCGTCTCAAAAAAAAAAAAAGAAAAAAAGTAGGTAAATCAGCTGAGCACGGTGGCTCATGCCAGTAATCCTAGCACTTTGGGAGGCTGAGGTGGGCAGATCACTTGAGGTCGGGAGTTCAGGACCAGCCTGGCCAACATGGTGAAACCCCGTCTCTACTAAAAATACAAAACTAGCCAGGCATGGTGGTGGGTGCCTGTAATCCCAGCTACTCTCCTTAAGACTGAGACAGGAGAATCACTTGAACCTGGAAGGCAGAGGTTGCAGTGAGCCAAGATCGCACCACTGCACTCCAGCCTGGGTGACAGAGCCAGACTCCATCTCAAAGAAAAAAAAAAAAAAAAGGAAATCATTTTGACTCATGAAGCCTAAATGTATTGGGCACATCCTAACTTTAGGAAAGGCCAAACTTCTGTAATTTTTAGACTTTCTAGGCTTTTCTAGAAGGAAGTTAAAGCAAATGTTGAGGTAGAGAAATACTTAGACCATTTGAACAAATTAACATAAAGTGTGAATTGTAGAATTTTGAAAAATAAAATCTAATTATTTTCAAGAACAATTGGTGATTGTAGTCCTGTCTGGTAGTATTCACAGAAACTTGTGGCTACAAATGTGATCTTGTTGAAGATCATTGTTTTACGTGGGATCAGAGTAGCTGTGTGAGCTGCTTCATAGTGGCACAGCAAGTTAGTGACATGAGTGACAAGAAGAGGTGCCCAAACCATAGCCCAGTGCTCTCAGTTTATCTACCTCTCAGAGGGCCCTTATCATGAGCAGCCACAATCATCTGCAGTCATAAAGTTAATGTTAATTTTGCTATAACATCTTCAAAAAGGGCTGATTTTTTCAAGTGGTTTATATATTTCCTGAAGATTTTTTAATAAGAGATGCATAATTTATTGAGAGATTAAATTCAAACTTTCTTTATATTGCACTACATGTTGCAATAGCAATTTCCCTGGATGCTGTAACCTCACAGAAGAGGGAAACTAATATTAAAGGGCTAAGAATGCTAACTGTTCTTCAGGTATCCTTAAAACTAGGTGGCGTTAACCTGATCAAAAAAGCAGGAGAAATTATATTTTGGCTAAACAAAATAGCAAGAACGCATGCAAATGGAAAAAGCACAGACAACTGTTACTTCCTCGAGTTTTATTCATATTATTTATTTATTTTGAGATACAATTACAAGTACAATTTCACCTTTATCTAAATGATAACAGATGAATGGAGTCTAACCTAAAGTTTCTTTCCAGTTAGAATTTTAACAACAGTAATGCTAAGAACACGGCTCTTCTGTCACAGGGACAGGAGGGGCGCTTTTTGAGTGTCAGTTTGAGAACTAAATGAGCTAATACATGGAAAGGGTTTAGAACAGCGAGTGTTCGTGATGATAGACACTGATATTGTCACCGAAACTCTTTAACATGACTATAGATTTCTAAATAAGGAATACTAGATTATTCTAGGTTCAGTCACAAGCATAATGGAGTAAATGAGGCTCCAGACCAATGCTATCCGATGGAAAAATGTGAGTCACATATGGAATTTTGAGTTGTCTAATAGACATGTTACAAAAATACAGAGAAGCAGGTGAAATTAATTTTAATGTTTTCTTTAACCTAATGTATCCAAAATATTATAATTTCACTGTGTGATTTAAATAAATGAGATAGTTTACCTTTTTTTGGTACTAAGTCATTAAAATTTGGTGTGTACATTACCTTTTACAGTCCATCTCCATTCAACCTGGCCCAAGTTCAAGTCTTCAGTAGCCTCTTGTGGTCAGGGCTCTGTATTGGACAGTGCAGCTTTTCATGAAACCCACCCGTTTCCATCCTTTCTGAAGGTGCACATGTTTTTTTTTTTTTGGAGGGGGGGTCTTTCTTCTTTTTTACAAGATGGGCAGACAATGTCCAAGCCCACCACATTTTGGTAGAAATACTTGACACATGAGTTAAAGTACATGTAGGCAAGTGCTGGGAATTGAATGTTTGGCTCACTCTAAAAATAGTTTGCTTCAAAAGTTATAGAACATTTATTTTTTTGGACTGTTTTCTTATATTTCCAGTACAGTAAATTGTGGTAAATTGTATTGTCAAAGCAGAGAGAGGTTTATTGGTTATTTTGTTTACTTTGATAGGGAAAAGATTTGCTGCTTAGGCTTCTCTTAAAAAAATTATTTATCAGATTCAGTAAACATTAATTGTTCCCATTGAGCACAATCATTTTGCCTGCTAGGATGATTCTTATTATGAAGAGTTTGGTAGCTGAACAGAAGGATACATGTCCTACAAATATTCCTTAAGTCGCCTTATCAAGGTTACTATTGAATGCATTATAGTAGAAAGAAATCTCATGGCTTTACACAGTTGAAAACAACCATGACTATATTGCGCTGAAGCTACAGAAATAATTGTTAGGCCGATGGAAATTTCTGTGTTACTTCTAAAAACTTAAAGATATTAAGTAAGGTAATAAGGTTAGCTTTTATGTGGAATTATTTTATCAATTATTTTGATTTTTTAAAATACTAGACTTCATCCATTTTGAAATGTTAGTTTTTCATGTATTATCACATCACATAATGTGTCAGTACACACAATTCTCTCTTGTAAGTTTTTTAGTGGGGCCATGGCAATTTTGAGTTCAATTCATGCTTTGTGGCTAAATTCATAAATGAATATCAATCAATATTCCTGGACCTTAATTTTCTTATCTGCAAATAGGGAAGAATAATAAGAGCTATAAAGAACAAATGTGTACACCCAGCTGACACTGAGCTAAACGCTTTCCACACCTTAATTTATCTAATCCTCATCATCCCCGGCACCCATGATGTGGCCACTATCCTATCTTCATTTTACACACGAGGAGGCCGAATTCACCCAAGATCACAAAGCAAGTGACGGAGCCATCATTCTTCAAGCCCACGCTGGAGCTTCTCTGGGGAATTTCCTTGATACTTAAAGTTATTTGGGGGAAAAAAACTGAGCAGAATTACTTAGAATTATTTGAAGATACCTTTTTAAAAACTTATTTCTTCCTATTTAGAAGTCTTTACATAGGCTCACTAAGATATTAGGCAATTCTGTGTTATTCCATAAAACCAAGTTTGTTGTTGACTTTAAGAAAGAAAGCTGGTACTGTGGCATAGTTCCTGAAGAAATGATGATGTTGATCCTGGAAAACAGATGGGTAGAACCTGATTCAAAGGCACGTTTGACTGAATCACCCCTGAGGCTCCTTGTAGCTGGGGTGCTCTATGACTCTTGGTGAATGCTGGGGTTGGAGAGCAGCATTCCTGTGCCTCTTTGGGGTCCACATAGCTCAAGAAAGCAATGCAGGGCATTGGTAAGAAGAAGAAAAGGTGAGTGTTAGCTGTTGAGATAAGGTAGCTAAATAAATTTTTGAACATAAAAGTAGACCTGGGAGCAGAACTCTCAGTCCAGTTGTAGGTCTGTGCAGAATGGACTGAATCATGGCCAAACATTTTCCATTTTCATCTTGTTCTTCATAGGCATTGATCACTACTAGAATCAGTAAAAACCACAGCCATAGATCCTTAATGAAGTGGGGAAGTTCCAATTTTGGGGAAGAAAGAGGAAAGAGAGAAAGGGAGATGGTGAAGCAAGGGTGGGTAGAGTAAAGAAGGGTAGAGAGAGAGAGAGAGAATAGCAGGAAAACAAAATGTGGCTATCTAGGCTACAATGACACCTTGTTAGAGTTGCCTGCTCCACCACTGAGACAATGATGGCTGAAATAACTCAAATCACTCCCCTGCCTTTCCTTGGGGTTAAGCTGGCTTTCAGTGTTGGAAAGAGAACCCAAGAGAAATGTTTGTTTTAGCAGATGTGTTAAGCTTCTTGTGAGAAGTCAAAGTCACTGAATGAAGAAATTACCACCAAGAGTGATCTGGACAACAAAGCCTGAAAGCAAGTGGCTTCTCCATAGTTAATGTACTAAGTGCAGAATTCCTAAGCACTCTGTTTAGAAGTGGTGGAGACATGTTGGTTAGTGAGCAGTTGATTGGTCTTCCCAGAGAGCATTTTGAATCAGCTGAATGTACTGAGGGCGAGATTTAGAAGGTTGTTTCTCTTGGCTTTATTTCTTTTTTTTCTAGAGGTTTTGAAAAGCAACATTTACTTTCTATTTCTTTCCAGTGAATTTAAAATACTTCATAACGTAATGTGCTACTTATATCAAATGTTTATTGTGTGATCAGGTAACAAGAATTATGTCATGCTGAAAGTAAAACGACTATATGTTCATCTTCTCACTCGGGAAAATGTAAACCAGAAAAATAAAAAGTTATGTTTAGTTCCTCGGCCTCTGTATCTCAGAGTTCTCCTATTGCTACTCACTATTCAACCATGGCATACAGTTTATTGGCGGAGGTAAGGGAGCCTGCATTCTGGGACTGTGCTGCCAATAAATCTATTAGAAGAAATCATGTAGATCCCAATTTGACATCATGTGGAGGAGGAAGTGAAAGTTGGCTACCTGAACAAGAACTATGAATAATGTGTGAAAGATAACTTTTTTTCTTCATTGCTTTCCTTTCATGTCTAACACCTTCCCCCAAAAAACTGCCTCTCCTCTGACTAGGTAATGGGGGTGCCTGTCACAGTGATTCTAAGTCTGTTTGTGGGTCTATGGCTGGATAACTGAAGCAGTATTTCCACAAAAGAATAAAGGTTTTGGCCTGGCGCGGTGGCTCAAGCCCGTAATCCCAGCACTTTGGGAGGCCGAGACGGGCGGATCACGAGGTCAGGAGATCAAGACCATCCTGGCTAACACGGTGAAACCCCGTCTCTACTAAAAATACAAAAAACTAGCCGGGCAAAGTGGCGGGCGCCTGTAGTCCCAGCTACTCCGGAGGCTGAGGCAGGAGAATGGCGTAAACCCGGGAGGCGGAGCTTGCAGTGAGCTGAGATAGGGCCACTGCACTCCAGCCCAGGCGACAGAGCAAGACTCCGTTTCAAAAAAAAAAAAAAAAAAAACAGGTTTTGGCACATTGCTCATAGTCCGTTGCATATGGCAGATGTTCACGAATATTTCTTAGCATGAGTGTGTGAATAAGTGATTATTTAAAAACTCATTATTTGAGAATTTGATTTTCTTTTCATAGTGGCTCCCAAAACAGTGAAAGGGAAAGTTTTGAAACAGATCCAAAACACAAAAATCACAGATAATCATTTGTATGAGTAACAAATTTCAAGATCCAAAAGGATGGAGATAGATTGGAAACATGAGGCAAATTCAAGAAAATGAAATTTAATACCCAACCATGTACCTTTGAGATGGGAGATAAATGGTGAACAGCAGCATGGCAGCATGTGTAAATAAAGTCAGATTTCGCTTTGGTTGTGTTGTATCAGTGCCAGAAAGGCTAATGCAGTTCTAAAATACCTCAACAGAAGCAAACAGGGCGAAAAACAAACAAAAAATCAACAAGGTGAAGCAATTATTTTACTCTATTCTGAGGTCACACCAGGAGTATGCGGGCAACCCAGCCAGTTGATGAAGAGATACAGGAGAGTGCTAAGGTGTCCAGTTTTAGAAACCTTGGCACAAGAGGAATCTGACTAGCCTTGGCTGGGCGAGTGTGTCAGGGCTAAAAGGTACTTGCATCTACTCTGGTGGCTCCAGGAGAAAGAACCAGAAATTGTACATAGAAGTTTAGAAAGAGCAGATCTGAGTTCAATGTAAGGAAGAATTTTCTAGCTGAGTTGCCTCTTTAGGGGCATGGAGGAGCAGGTTTCTCAAGTTGGTTATGTTCGAGAAGAGGCTACATGACTCCTTAGTGAAGATTTCCTATCAGGTTGGTCTAGACGAGTTACTGTTTCCCTCTAACTCTGTGACTGTGGTTCACATGCCATGTTGTGGAATAAAGCGAAGTTATATGACAGAAGGTAAATGGAGTTTAAGGTCTGTAAAAGTAGATGGCCACCAATATTCTTCATTTCCACAGGGTCCATAGGTCAAAGCAGGCGGGCAGCTGTCCAAGGTGCTGGAGGGAGGTTGGCCTGTGTTGGTGGTTGTGCTCCCCTGGTTGTCTTCATGCTTGCTGTTTGTTTTAATGCCTCTGGATTTTCTGCTTTTCTGTTCCTCGTACAAACCTACCTTTCTCCCTTCCCCACATGAACACTGGGCTTAAACAAAGAGAAAAATGCACTGGAAATGTGTTAGGGGGCTGGGGCTAAACTACAACCTAGGGCTTCCTTCCTCTATCCCATCCCAGCAGTAAATGAGTCCATGAGTCCATTTCACTTTCAAAGATCCAGCTTGGTATATAAGATTGGACTGTTTGAATGGATTGATAGTTACAGTAGAAATAAATTTTTTTGAGATACTTGTACTGATTTGCTTCTTGAGTTCTTAATTTTATCCTTTCCACAGTACATACATATCTTGAAAGGAGACAGAAAACTTAAGCAAACCAACACTGATTTTTATGGTGAGGTGGAAGGAACACTAGAGGGTTTAGCTAAACACCTCTGTGGCCTTTGGTATGCCCAGGAGCTGTGTGTTGGTAATAAACCTGGCAACTTCTCCACTTTCTATTTTTGTTGCCTTTTATACATCATTTGACTTCTCAGTCCATTAGTTTTTTCAGTCTGTAAAAACTAAGGGTTGTGAAAATGAAAGGTTAATATATGTCAGTGTAAATACATGTTAATACACAACTAAGGATTGTGAAAATGAAATAAGCTAATATATGTCAAGAACTTCTTAGAACAATACCATGTGCAAACATAGTGTTTTAATACATTGTGTTGAGGGGGTCATCAAGACCACCCTTTTCTGTATTTGATAATTTTAGTAATGTTTTCCTAACTTACTAGAAAGACCCACAGGACACAGAAAAGTCGTTAGACTGACAGTTGTGGTTTATTACAGAAAAGGATATAGGTTGCAATCAGGAATGGAAGGCCATGCGTAGGGAGGAGTCCAGGAAGGACCAGTTGTAAGCTTCCAGTTGTCCTTCCAGTAAAATCACATGAACAGAACTTAATTCTCTTAGCAATGATGTGTGACAACACCTGCAAAGTGTTGTAAGTTAAGGAGGTTCACCTGTGCCCTGGTGTCCAGGTTTTTATTGGGGGGTGGGGTCAGTCTCATGGGCATGCAGTACCTTTGTGACTGACCTTAACTGCTCAGTCCTCAGCCTTCCCCCATCCCCTCTTGTTACCAGACCCCACCACTTACTTACCCAAAGTTAGTCTTTGGGTCAGGGGTTTCCTCAGTATCAACCCTTCGTGGTTTACCAGAAAGATGTTACCGGAAGGTGGTCCCGATCCAGACCCCAAGAGAGGGTTCTTGGATCTCGTGCAAGAAAGAATTTAGGGTAAGTCCATAGAGTAAAGTGAAAGCAAGTTTATTAAGAAAGTAAAAGAATGAAAGAATGGCTACACCATAGAAAAAGCAGTCCTGAGGGCTGCTGGTTGCCCATTCTTATGGTTATTTCTTGATTATATGCTAAGCAAGGGGTGGATTATTCATGCCTCCACTTTTTAGACCATATAGGTTAACTTGCTGATGTTGCTATGGCATGGTGCTAGTGCTGTCATGATGCTGGTGGGAGTGTAGCAGTGAAGGTGACTGGAAATCACTCATCGCCATCTTGGTTTGGTGGGTTCTGTTTGGCTTTTTACTACAATCTGTTTTATCAGCAGGGCCTTTATGATCTGTATCTTTTGCTAACCTTCTATCTCATTCTGTGACTAAGAATGCCTTAACCTTCTGGGAATGATCTCAGCAGGTCTTAGCCTTATTTTACTCAGCCCCTATTTAAGATGGAGTTGCTCTGGTTCAAGCACCTCTGACACTCTTACTGCCTTAAAAGGGTCAAACTGATACAGTGTGACCTAAAAGCCCAGACATACAAAAGCAAGCATGCACTATAAATCACACCGTTAGCATAAACTACTTGGCATGAACTAAGGTCTCAGATATACAAAGATCTTCTTATCAGGTAGGCTATTCTAAGGGCTCAGAGGATCCAAAGGCCAGTCTTGAAAACTTGTAAGGTGTAGGGTTTGGGCACCCCAGGTCTACTGAGTGAACAATTTATTGCACATATATGTAAGTTTTACATATTTGAACAATTTAACAATTTTCATAATAATTTGTTTTTAGTTGTGAACATTTATTAAATATCTACTGCATAACTCTTTTTATAATCTTTTATCTGTAAGCTGAAAAATAATTTGGTTTAATTCATATTATAAACTTAGAAAAAATCATTATTACTTCAATATAAAAGGACACATCAAAAACTAATGACCATTACTAGTATTGCAATAGTGGTTGTTCATAAGAGTGCTTCATAAGTTTTAACTATAATTCCATGCCAAATGCTTTATGTATATTATTAGTTGTAGTCCTTATCAACAACTGTGGGAAGTAGGTAATACTTGTAATATACAGGTGAGAGAATCAAGGTCCAGAGAGTTTCAAGAACTCCCCCAAGCTTCCCAGCCAGTAAGGGACAGAGTCTAACTTTACCATCTGATTCATGGTCTTAACATCATGCATGATAGTTTCCAGTGACTCTGAGGGACAAAAGGTTTAAAAGGTACACTAAAACGTGAAAAATTCAACATATATCTCAAGGTACACAAGATATTTAGATGCTGGGGCAGAGTGTGGCTAGAATACATATGTCCCTTTTACCAAGAGAAGTGATCACTGCAAAGAATATTCCAATACTCCAAAATGTCTTTTTGCCATAAAAATATGGTATAGCAAGCAAAAGTAAGAAAAACAGAGATACGAAAGGGAACACATTATGCAGTTATTTTGGGTGTCTTTATTTCTTATTTTTATTTTGGAGACAGGGTCTACCTCTGTTACCCAGGCTGGAGTGCAGTGTCACAATATGGCTCACTGCAGCCTCAAACTCCTGGACTCAAGTGATCCTCCCACCTCAGCCTCCTGAGTAGCTGGGATTACTGGCATGTTCCACTGCACCTAATTAATTTTTGAGTGTCTATTAAAAAGAGAAATATAAAATCCAGATGTCTTCAAAGGTTCCAAAATTGTCACCATGAATTGTTTGTAATTCTGTCTTTTTCCCTCCCCTCTTGTTAGATCTCAGTCTGTGGTAGAAGCTGGGACCCTGAAACATGAGGAGAAGGGAGAGAATGAGAACACTCAGCCACTCCTGGCTCTGGACTGAACCCTGAGTCACACCAATGCTCCCGCACACTGGCCTTCAGTGGTATCAGCCACCCAGGAAGCACATGCGCAACTGACCCACACAGACACGTGTGTTCTGCTTGACACAAGGTCCTCCACTCCTGACCCCCTGCAGTGACTGTCACCAGCCATCGGTCTGAGCAGCCAAAGTTGGACAAAGACTTGAGAGATGCTTTTTCCCCCCGCCCCGCAGTGAGGGGACTGGAGGATGATGCAAGGCATTTATGTAAAAAAGATTATCCTTCCTATTTATGGTAGTAAATAAATTGAAAAAATAAAAAACTAAATTTGATGCACACACTGCATTAGGACAAGAATTTTTCTGAGATATCACACAAGGACCCTCTCCAGTTTTTCAAAATTAAGTGCATTTCCAAGTAAATGTATCAGAGTTAAACTGTGCAGACACCACTGTCAAGTTTCATGTAGTACAAAGCCCTGAGACAATAGCATCTCTGGTAATTTCCATTCTTACTGAATTATTTCCTTTGACCTCATCACCAGCATTGAATTGTTTAGCCTAAGAGCATGTTCTCATAGGTCTGGGTATTTGCAAAGTTTGCTTATTTTGATATCCTGCAAAAAAATTATTTTGATGTCACATCTCTTGTCAGGCCACTAGCTGACTGTCATGAGCTGACTTTAAAGGAAGACACATGCACATGAAATACAATTATTTCATCTGAGCAATGTGAGTTTCCACAGGCAGTTCAAGAGCCCATTAGTGTAGCATGTGTCTGCAGAGGAGCTGTCTCATTGAAAACACATGTCAGTGATTAATGAATCCATTCCAGTTGTCTCAACTGGGTCACTACAGCAAAGAAAAGTGCTATCAAACCATTTACCCCTTGTCCCCCAACCCTCCTGCAACCATTAAAGATGTGGAGAAAGAACGTGGTTGTTACTGAGAGGGTAAATATTCAATCATGGAGCAAGACCCATATGGATGGTTAAATATGCAAGTACTGAAATAAGAGAAGACTAGAAATGCAAGATGAAATGTCAAAGGTCATTTTATTTACCTATTCTCCTTAGAAATGCAGTCCCTAACTATCCATTCAAAAGAAATCAGATATAAAATAAACGGACATCATATGATATGATATCCTTACTTGTGCCATGTTTTCCAAGACCGGTGCATATTTTTAGATATCTCTTGCTTGCCCAGCCATCTGCATGACATGGGTATTTATCAGTATGACCAGTTGGTGCTCAATGTCAAACAAAAATATTTTAGTTAATAATGGGCAGTAAAATATGATTTTACATTTTAAATATTTGGGAGAGTTAATTTGTTAGTTAAATAATTCAAGGGAAAGAGATTATTCAACTCGTCAAAATCACCCCCGATAATGTTATTACTAATCTTAATTATTTATTACATCTCTTTCTCAATGGATCTAATATTTTAATTTTTTTCCCTATTGGTAGAGAATAATAACAGAAGTAATTTTTATATTATACCCTTGGAGAAATAAAGTTGAAATAGAATTAAAAAATATTCTCAAACAACTGTATCACAATATAAATTAAATTAATTCATTTTTGTGTAGACATTGGAAATCACAAAAATAATAACATTGAAATAATTCTACCAATGCAGTGACAGAAACACTTTTCTTATGTACCAAGACATAAGTAAGAGAAAGAAAGAATTAAAGTGAATTAGAAAATCCATTTTATTGCTTGGGTTTAAAATAGTTATGGGATACAAGTATTTACAATGCTATTGGAGTCAATTATTGACAACACTTTGCAACAGTAATGCCATTTCTAGCTTTTCAATTGGCAATACTTAGAACCCTACTGAAGTGACCTGATTTTAAATACCATATTTACTAAGTTAAGAGCTAGTTTTTACTCTCTTCCATAATTTCATTACACGAATGTAAGATGATGGCTCAACAATGATGACTTATAGTTTGGATTTCTTTATGTGTATGCAATATACATATGAGAACCAAATTCAATAAGTGATGCGAATGTTACTACATGAGCATTGAATTGTATTGCCCTTGTCAGTTATTTCCTCTGTTCAATAAATACTGAAGGACACAAATACCTTTTTACTTTTCAAGAGTTTGCCTTCTCTTCTCAATTTTATTTATTAATTTGGATATTTTTCCTCCCATGCCTCTTCATCTGATTTAGTGGGATGTTTTCAATACCAGCAAGACAAAAGAACAGGAAAAGTATTTTGCAAACTTATCCACTGGAAGCTAATGTCCTTAAGGTCAAGCAAAAAGAGTCAATTTCAATTTCAAAGAGCTGTTCTTTAAATGAGATAAAGAAAGTCTCCTTTTGCTTTTAGATGGAAAAGAAAGCACACGTTTTTTCTACCTGTGAATGAAATTTGGTGACCTCTGTGCCATTCCTGCAGCATTTTTGTTCATATTGGTTTAGAATTCAGTGCATGAATATCATTACATTCTTATAGCTAACATTTCTAGTTAGCTTTGATTCAAAACACACAAAATCTTATGCATTAATACTTTACTAAATTAATGACTTGGTCATCTTTGGAATGAGTAGGCAAGACGATTTTTAACTGTTATTTCTATGTTGTGGGTAATGTTAAAACTAAATATAGATGATAATAATTGCTATTTCACAATGATGTTCAAAATGGCAGAGGCTTCTCAAGCCAGAGAGATGGGACAGTCTTCCAAACTCTTTCATCAAAAAGGAAAGCAATCTGGACCTCCTACACCCAGGACAAAGATCCTGGCGTTCTTGGTAACCTTTTACTCTGCCATCCTTAACATTTCTACAGAAGTGTAGCAGAAATCATCTCCAAGACTGAAGAGCTGGCTTCCTGTCATTCACATGAATCTACCATAGGCAAAGACACTGTATTCTCAGCCCTTGCCTCATGGATGGCGAAACAGCCAGGAACCTGACACCCTAGCAGCCACCTATCCACCTAGCCCTGAAAGAACATATTTTTATTTCCATGAACTATACTTTTTCCCCAGAAGCTCTAATAATTAGCATAAAAATTTGCATCTGGGACTTCTATAACAATATAAGATAATTCCATGCTCTTTTTTCAGTGTGAAAAGTTCCTCTTTGAAAGAAATAGGATTTTGTCAATATCCCCACCACTAGCATAGTGAGAAGAGGATCTCAATCAAGGTTAAAAAAAAAAAAAAATGACTGGAGAGTTGGGATGGGTACAGTTCATAGACACTGGCATAATGACCTCTTTCTTTTTTATATTAGGAAAATAAAACTGCTTTTTTCATGAGTGTTTTTTACTAAGAAGAATTAAAACAGGGACGTCTGAGTTTCCCAGTATGCTACCATTAAACAGCTAGAAGTAAAGCATTTATACAGCTTGTCATTAACATCAACAAAAATGTAGTGGGACATGATGACAAAATAGTCTAGCTACACTAGAAAAATATAACTGCATAGAAAAATTACAAACTAAAGCAATCCATTCACAGTTTCTACATATGTTCTCTTTATACACTGAATTAGATCTATTCTATGTGGAAAAAATATCTTTGGTAAGGTAGAAGCTATCAAATGTTCACCTTAAATACTGGCAGAAGACCACTGCTTTCACGAGATGACACACAGCAGGGCATTTCCTAAACGAATTGCAGCGAGGCAAATATTCCCTTTAGTATCTTCTAACCCTAGCAGGAGGCTGAGAATTATTCAGGCTGCAAGTCAAGGGGATTAAGAGTCTTAGTGTTCGAAATTCTATCCTCACACCCAAGGAGATGGAACCAGAAAGGCAGCCTCTCTCCAGAGTGTCCCAAGCTTGCATGAATTCATGCTAAATTGCAGGAAGGCTGCGTCTCTGCTGTGGTGTCAGTTCTGGGTGCCACACATCCACGATGAATATCAGCCGGAAAGATGAGGCATCCTGCCATACCTCGTGCTCAAAGGAGTCATCAAAGATGAGCACCTTGCCTTCCTCCCAGGTCCTGCAACAGAAAGACAAGGATTCCTGAATATAGCTTTGTATGGTTCAGATGTCTGAGGATCAATTCCTGTCCATGCATGAGAACTACCTTTGGTAACAACCTTTGGGACATAACCAAATAACTAGAACATCAAGCCCAAGTTTATTCTTCCCTTGATGATTAGGAAAGAATTTCAGAAATCTTGCTATGAACATCAGTTTTCATTTCTCAGCACTGGAGATGTACAAATAACAGAGGATTTGTGATGAAGACATACTGGTCTTATTATGTGCCTTGCAATTATTCTGTATATTATTATATGTCTTGCAATTATTCTGGTTTAGACATATGGGCAGTGATTGGGTCTCAGGCATCTCTATGCCTCTCAAGACACTTCCAATCAATTGTCTTTTCAGCTCACTCCACCTGTTCAAATTTCATTTTATGGAAGAAAGGAATCAACTTAAACACGGTAACCATAAAGTAGAAAACTAAATTAGGAGTTTCCTAGCTAGTATTCCGGCTGAAGAAAATGGGCAGATTGGGAATGAATTTTGTTTGTATTTTTAGTATCATCTTCTATGCAAGTGGGTTATCCATGGAATATTTTAAATCAATGCTGCAAAACACCCTATAGAGCTTCCAACATTACCTCATAAGATATCTGTATAGGGACTAAGATCTAAATACAGTGTTAGTCTATTAAGAAAGAAACATACAGGAGGCAGTTAACACAATGCTTTTCAAATATAAAGAGAGTTTATGAGTGATATTGATGGCTCCTTATTTTAAAAATAGGTATTAACTGCCAATATATTAAATACCAAGTTATGCTTTAAAATAAAATTTTTGCTAGAAAATTTTCCTTAGATACTAAATTCCAGTTAAGCCTTAAAAATTTTGCACCTGGATGGATTCAAGTTACTGTATTATCATAAAGATGTTTTCCTTGGGAAAACTAGTGGTGAATTTTTATGTTCCATATTAGGTGATTAACCAATATAAACTGAGCAATACTACATATATTGCAGGGCTTCACAACCTTGGTATTACTGACATCTAGGCCAGATCATTCTCTGTTATAGGGGCTATTCCATGCACTCTTAAGATATTTAGCAGCATCCCTGACCTCCACCCACTGTACGGCAGTAGCATTCCCTATACTATTAGGTTGGTGCAAAAGTAATTGCAGTTTTTGCCATAGTTGTGACAACCAGAAACATCTCTAGTCATTGTCAAATGTCCAGGGTGGGAGCAGGGGCAAAAATCATTCCAGTGGAAAATAACTGACACACTGAATAAGTCTGATAATAAAATTTCCAAGTTATGTAAACTAACAGATAAAGTACTGAGTATTTCCAAGTTGAAAGTTCATTGAAGTTGGGAACAAAACCTCTACTTCTCTACCCATCCTCCCACCTCCACCCAGTGTGCTATCTCACATACTTCGTGATACGGTTTGGCTGTGTCCCCACCCAAATCTCATCTTGAATTGTACTCCCATAATTCCCATGTGTTGTGGGAAGGACCCGATGAGAGATAATTTGAATCATGGGGCAGCTTCCCCCATACCGTTCTCATCACAGTGAAGAAGTATCATGAGATCTGATGGTTTCATCAGGGGTTTCCGTTTTTGCATCTTCCTTATTTTCTCTTGCTGCCACCATGTAAGAAGTGCCTTTCAGCTGGGTGTGGTGGCTCATGCCTGTACTCTCAGCACTTTGGGAGGCTGAGGAGGGAGGTTCACAAGGTCAGGAGTTCAAGGCCAGCCTGGCCAACATGGTGAAACCCCCATCTCTACTAAAAATACAAAAGTTAGCTGGGTGTAGTGGCACATGCCTGTAATCCCAGTTACTCAGGAGGCTGAGGCAGGAGAATTGCTTGAACCTGGGAGGCAGAAGTTGCAGTGAGCCGAGATCAAGCCACTGTGCTCTAGACTGGGTGACAGGGCAAGATTCCATCACAAAAAAAAAAAAAGAAAAAGGGAAAGAAAGAAAAGAAAGAAGAAGAAGAAGAAGAAGAAGAAGAAGGAGGAGGAGGAGGAGGAGGAGGAGGGAAGAGGAGGAAGGAGGAAGAAGAAGAAGAAGAAGAAGAAGAAGAAGAAGAAGAAGAAGAAGAAGAAGAAGAAGAAGAAGAAGAAGAAGAAGAAGAAGGGGAAGAAGAAGAAAGAAGGAAGAAGAAGAAGAGGAGGAGTAAGAAGAAGAAGAGGAGGAGGAGTGCCTTTTGACTCCTGCCATGATTCTGAGTCCTCCCCAGCCATGTGGAACTGTAAGTGCAATTAAACTTCTTTTTCCTCTCAGTCTCAGGTATGTCTTTATCAGCTGCATGGAAATGGACTAATACACCTTGCCTCATCGCTTGCATTCAACACACACATGTTGATTGGCTCTTTTACAACTCCTCTGAAGGTTTTTAGAGTTCCATTGGAGTTCCATCAAGGGTAGCAAAAGATAGAAATCTATGGATTTAGGAGCAAATGGCAGAATATGCATTCATTACCATGCAAAACCCAACTTGAGAAGAAAGGCAAAACCAAGGGTGGGAAATACGCTGACAAGAAAAATCAGTGAAACAGTTCACAGCTTCCACAGTTAGGAAGGCATTTTCTAGGTCTTAGTGTTGTCACTGGGATTAAGCAATGTCAGTGGATACCACAGACAAGCCTTATAATTTATGTAGAAGATGAGGGAGGAAGTGTACTCAAAACGAAAGGCAGTGCACCTATGTTCACAGCAGCACTATTCACAACAGCCAGAAGGTGTGAGCCACCCACGTGTCTATCGATGAATGAACAAACAAAATGTGATATACACATACAATGGAATATTAATTCAGCCTCAAAAAGAAAGGAAATTTTGACACATGCTACAATGTGTATGAACTCTGAGGACATTATGTCAAGTAAAATAAGCCAGACACAAAAAGATAATTACTATTTTATTCTACACATCTGAGGTCCTAGACTAGCAGTTAAATTCATAGAGACAGAAAAGAGAAGAGTATTTGCCAGTGGCCGGTGGGAGGAGGGGAATGGGAGTTATTTAATGCTTATAATTTCAGTTTTGCAAGTTAGAGTTCTGTGGATAGATCATGTTGATGGTTATACAATATGGATGTACTTAATGTCACTAAACTGCATATCCAAAAATGGATAATATGGTAAATTTCATTATGTGCATTTTACTACAATTAAATAGAGAAAAAAGGGAAAGGCAAAGGAGAGCATGCGGTAAAGGAGAAAGAGAGAAGCAATACAGCAAGATGGAAATCTATGGTCTTTGAGGGGAAGCCTCTTGACCCTGGCATTTATTACTTATGGGACCTAAGGTGAGCTACTTAGCATAATTGAGTCTTTATATCTTCATTGGCATAATTGATGTGAGGATTAGCATATGGTTGGCACATAGTAGATATTCAATTAATGACAGAAAATATAAAACAGAAAAGGAATGAAAATATAAAGAAAAATAGGGAAAAGATAAAAGACAGAGGTGAAATGTGGCAGGTGGTATGTTACCAAAAATGACCTTGGCATCACTCCTTATGAAATCTGCCTTCCTTTCAGACAACTAAAAACTTCCAAGGGAGATGAGATATAAAAACATCATCAGAGCATCTGTGAAATGTACTTCGTACAGCAATGACAAGTGATTTTCAAAGTTTTTTGGGTGGCAGAGAATCCGGAAACTACTTAAAATACTAGAAGTAATTAAAATAACTGAATAGAAAATTCTAGCCCACACAAAATGACATTTTTCACTAGATTATGATAGGTATAACAAAGCCAAAGGTCTAGAAATGTTTTATGGGGAAAAGACCTTAAGCATTCCATTCATTAAATTAAATTCCCTGAGAACTGGGGAAAGTTATTAGCACCAGAACACGCTGGTCACTCATGGAACATCAGTGCATACAACAGTAGAACTTAAGAAACATAGGCTTGCAGATTTCCAGATACATTAAGTACAATACAGATTAGTGTAAACCATTAATTAATCGATTTTATAAATGAGAAATTTGGGGAGGTATCCCAAAGGGTTGTTAATTGGACTGTTTTAGGGTCACAAAACTCTTAGGGGAAAGTGAGTGCTGTTGGACTTATTTGCCCTTCCACTTTCTTTCATACATTCCCCCCAGAAAATATCAAAGATAGTCAATTACATAATGTAGATTTTTAAATGTAGATTTCTTCTGAATTCTTAAAAAAATGGTGTCTTTCAATCAGTTACTAGAGATAGAATGACTAAAACTGCAGTCATGATTCACCTAAAAGGGGAAAATGGAAGAACAATAAAACCTCATACAAGCAATGTCCAGGCTTACGTGACTCCAGGTGAAATTCGAGGTGTATACATGCTTGGGAAAGGATGAGTGCTTTTCTTCCACAACAAAGGGAGAGGAGCATAAAGATGTCAAATCACTTCTGAATGAAAACCAAAGACTCTCATTAGAATGCAAAGAACTAGTTTTCAGGCCACTTGCTTTGTGAGCAAAGCTCCATCAAATAAGATTAAGTTACACTCAAATTATGACATAGAATCAGCCCTTTGGAGAAACCATCTTCAAAGTGGCCTGTGACAGAGGTCTGCCTGGAAGTACTGCTATAGCCCTTGTCTAAGGACTCAGAGAAGCAGCATTGGGGGTGGGCACTGCTCTCCATCCCTGGAAGCTTGGTTCACTGTTGGAACTTCCTCCTTCCCTTCCTCGCTTTCTCTCCTCCCACCCAACCCTTTATTTTTTTTCAAGATAGGATCTGCTCTGTCACCCAGGCTGGAGTGTGGTGGCACCATCACAGCTCACTGCAGCCTGTGCCTCCCAGGCTCAGGTGATCCTCCCACCTCAGCCTCCCGAGTACCTAGGACTACAGGTGTGCACCATCACATCCAGCTAATTTTTGGATTTTTTTTTTTTGTAGAGATGGGGTTTCTCCATGTTGCTCAAGCTGCTCTCCAACTCCTGGGCTCAAACAATTCTCCTGCCTTGGCCTCTGAAAGAGTTGGGATTACAGGCATGAGCCACTGCCCCTGGCCTTCTGTTAGAATTTCTTACCACTAAGAGAAGAAAGCCTCTCTCTGGGTTGTCAAAAGATATAAGAATATCTGGTCCCAAGATAAAACAGTATTCCATAATCTGTCAACTTCTCAAATTATTATAATTATAAATAATGATAAGGATAAAATGGTGGCAGTGCATATTTAATAACTATAATTTGGTCACAGAATTACCGTTGATAATAATAAGGCTAAGTAATGATACTAGGTGCTTACAGAGTCTTCCACCTAGAAATTTTATAGATAATATCTTAACTATCTTTGCTAAAACGTTCTGAGATAGGCAAAGGACATGACTGTGATTTTCACGCAAAGGGATCACATGGAAACAGGTTCAGATGTCTGCAGTGACACTGATTCTGTGGCCGAAGCAGACATGGTCCTAAGAGACATTCTTAGCATCTGTAGATGATATGCTGAGGTGGCCTGCAAGGCATGAAACAGGCTGAGTGGAAAACAGAAGAGGGTCAAAGAGCTCAGGAATACAGACATTTGACACAGCTCTTGCTCATTCCGATCTACTGAAATTCCCCGGTTCAGACTCCATTGAAAGCCCTGGCATGGCACACTGTAAGCAAAACGTAAAACTGCATTGTCACCCTTCCTCTTCTCTCTCTCCTCTTCTAACACACACACACAACTTCTGCCTTCCTCCTCTTGGTTCCAGGTCACCAGTATTTAAGGGTTTTGTAACTCAGATAAAGGCACTGAAGAGGAGGAAAAAGAAAGGGAAGAGGAAAAGAAAAAGTCATAGTGTTACTGGAAAGGGTCCTGATCCAGAGCCCAAAAGAGGGTTCTTGGATCTCGAACAAGAAAGAATTCAGGGTGAGTCCATAGAGTAAAGTGAAAGCAAGTTTATTAAGAATGTAAAGGAATGAAAGAATGGATACTCCAATGACTACTCCATAGGTTGCTGGTTGCCCATTTTTATGGTTATTTCTTGATCATCTGCTAAACAAGGAACGGATTATTCATGCCTCCCATTTTTAGACCACATAGGGTAACTTCTTGACATTGCCATGGTATCTGTAAACTGTCCAGGCGCTGGTGGGAGTGTAGGAGTGAGGACGACCGGAAATCACTCTCGTGATCATCTTGGTTTTGGTGGGTTTTAGCCAGCTTCTTTGTTGCAACCTGTTTAATCAGCAAGGTCTGTATGACCTATATCTTTCGCTGACCTCCTATCTCATTCTGTGACTTAGAATGCCTTAACTGTCTGGGAATGCAGCCCAGTAGATCTCAGCCTCGTTTTACCCAGCTCCTATTCAAGATGGAGTTGCTCTGGTTCAATTGCCTCTGACAATAGGGCTGTAGAGATGGGATGCCTTCCCTCTTTCCCGCACCTCTCCAGTTCCAGGGTAGGGGCGCAGAGAGAAGAAAGAGATGTGAGGAGCAGGGAGGGTCTCTGCTGCATTCTTGTCACACCTCCTTTCCCCAGGGTCCCTCCTAGCTCCAGGTCTATCAAATCACTCCCCTATCTGTACCATTCCTTCACCTGCCCTGGCCCACATGATCAGCTCCTATTTCACTCCTCCTTCCTAACTCCTTAAAGTCCCTTCCCCATCACTGTCCGAGTACACACTCCAGGCTGTAAGCACCACCTCCAGTGTTATGAGAGTGCTTGATCTCACTCCCTGGGATGTAAGGACAAAAGTCTCCATTTCTGTAGCAATCAGACAGGAGGATAATAAAAACTCAAATATACTGAGTGCATTTACCACACAGCACTTTGTAAATACAGTTCTGAGTGCATTCATATGGATTACTTTAATACTCAAAACCACAAAAGACATACTTTAACTCTTTCTAATTTACAGATGGGGACATTGAGGCTTAATGAGGTTATGCAAATTATCTAGAGTTACTCTTTACAAGAGGGAAAGCCAGGATTTAAACCCAAGTACTTTGGGAGGCCGAGACGGGCGGATCACGAGGTCACAAGATCAAGACCATCCTGGCTAACACGGTGAAACCCCATCTCTACTAAAAAATACAAAAATCTAGCCGGATGAGGTGGCGGGCACCTGTAGTCCCAGCTACTCGGGAGGCTGAGGCAGGAGAATGGCGTAAACCCGGGAGGCGGAGCTTGCAGTGAGCTGAGATCCAGCCACTGCACTCCAGCCTGGGCGACAGAGCGAGACTCCGTCTCAAAAAAAATAATAAAATAAATAAACCCAAGTCATGCGACTTCAGTGTTATTAATATGTTTTTATGAAGATACCTAACACTAAAATCTGAAATAAAAGCTCAGGATGCATTTTTTTCCTACAGAAACATTATTATAAATAGTCATGGTTCTAGAGTCCTATTAATAAAGATTATTAGTTAAAAAGCTTCTGGGAGCTGACCTAGAAATGGCCACACATCATTTACTACTGCCAGAGAAAAATGGATCCCAGCTTTTCACCAATCAGTTCAACAAACAAATGTTTGGAACAGAATCCATTTTCCATATGGGAACTGCCATTCCCTGTGGAGGTGGAGAAATGTATGTGCGCACTTTCTATGTACTCATGTGTAGGAACAACCACAGACACACCACTGGGTCACAGAGTGGGGGTCAAGATGTGTTTAATTCACCAAGTTGCTCAAATGAAAGAAGAGGAAAAAATGTTACTATTCAATAACAAACCTTCAGGAAAACATCCTATCTGGTTAAAAACTATCCTTTTTGTTCTACAGTTCTAGATGGGCAGACTTCAGAGATGACCTGTGGATAAGGTCACACTGCAATGCAGATGAAGATGGGCAAATATCTTGTGGAACAGAAGGTTTATGATTTCAGGGAGAATAGTAAGAAAAGACGAAAGGAGGGATGAAAATATTTGGTTCTAAAAGATTTGGCAAATTGCAGCTTCCACAGTGTGATTCAAAAACTACAGTAAGTCTTAAAATTATCTCCTTGGACACTTTATGAAAACTAAACAAATATTGTCTATGAAGAATTCATGATGGGTTAAAAAATTAAGTCTCTCTTATTGTTAATATTTTAGCATGACTTTCACACAATCTTCCTAATTAGAACCTTGAGAAATGAATGAAAATATATGTTATAAAATACTTGAGGTCTATGGAGGAAGGTCATTATTTCTACAGCAATATAGAATTATATAGGACTAAACCACCGATTGCCAATTCGTTTTTTCAGTCTGTCACTAAGTGACGCTAATGTCGATGTGTGCTTTCCTGACAATCTATCAGTCTTGTTCAACATTTCAGGCTAGCAATTTGCAGGCAATAATGCTGAATCTGCAGGAGAGCTCCAAGGTCACCGTTCCTTCTCTTAGCACAGTTCCAGCACATTGTGGAATGCCCTTGGAGATTCAGAAGAATGAATTTCTCTCTGGGATCATTTAAAGCTCACACAACTCAGCCACTCCCTGAGTACAATAATTAATTCCCACTCACTGGGGGCATGTTTATTCCCTGACTCAAGTTTACTCAGCTCTGGATCAAAATTGCTAATTAGTTTATCTTTTTTTTTTTTTTGAGATGGAGTTTCACTCTTGTCGCCCAGGCTAGAGTGCAGTGGCAAGATCTCGGCTCACTGCAACCTCCGCCTCCCTGGTTCAAGTGATTCTCCTGCCTCAGCCTCCTGAGTAGCTAGGATTACAGGCATTAGCCACCATGCCCGGCTAATTTTTGTATTTTTAGTAGAGACGGGGTTTCACCATGTTGGTCAGGCTTGTCTTGAACTCCTGACCTCAAGTGATCCACCTGCCTTGGCCTCCCAAAGTACTGGGATTACAGGCGTGAGGTACCACCTCCGGCTCTGATGAGCTTATTTTACAGACCACAAAGCATGGTCCCCCCTGAGGTGACATGAACAGAGGGCTCAGAAAGGGAAACTCCCAGCTGCTTTCTCTACTCATCTGGAAACAAAAGCCAGCATTTGAAGTGATCACCTTATAAGTACAGCATGATCTTAATTGTATAAACTACAACAAAATCCAAAAAGCCCAAGCAAGGGTATGTGATCATGTCTAGAACACAAACTTTCAAGCCAGAATGCCTGGAACTGAACCCACTACTAAAATTGTAGTGGGTTGAATGTCCCCATAAGCCGCCCCACCATCCTTCCCCACTAAAAAAGATGGATTCATCTGGAACCTGTGACTATCACCTGATTCGGAAAAAAGATCTTTGCAGATTGAATTAAGTCAAGGATTTTGAGATGAGATCAACCTGGATTGGGTAGGCCCTAAATCCAATGATAAATGTTCTTATAAAAGAAGAGAGGAGAAGACTCAGGGAGAAATCAATGTGAACACAGAGGCAGGGACTGAAGTGATGTGTCTATAAACCAAAGAACACCAAAGGCTGCCAGCAGCCAGAAGCTAGGACAGGGGAACAGATTCTCCCTTAGAGCCTCCAGAAGGAACAACCCTGCCAACACGCTAGTTTTATACTTTGGCCTCCAGAACCACAAAAGAATACATTTCTGTTGTTGTAAGTCATTCAGTTTGTGATAATTTGTTGTGGCAGCCTTATGATACATATATAAATGTCAACCTCAGGCAAGTTACTTATCTTTATACCTCAGTCTCCTCCACTGTAAAACAGGAATTTTAATAATTCTAATTTAACAGGATTGCCATAAGCATGAATGAGTTAATGTATGTAGAGTGCTTAGAACTGTGTTTGACACAGATATAATTTTGGAACAACATATATTATTACTATAATCCTTATCATCAATACACATATATAGACATTGAGAAGCACCTGGCAATAGTTCTGGGTATTGGGATAAAACAATACATTTTTATTGAGCTTCTCTGTGTTATATAAATTATGTGTGAGGGACGTGTATCAGTTTTCTAATCAGAAGGCATTTACTGATTTGAAATGATCATTTCATTTACAGTGGTAAGGGCTGCATACCTGCCAGTTCATCCTCAGAGAGCTATGCTATGCTTTGCAGGGATGGAATATTTAAACTGTATACACACTGGCAGAAATCTTAATCTGATTATTAATACCTGAGAACAACAATGTACAAATCACTACAGGTAACCTCCTCTTTTAGAAGTTGAGACGTTCTGAAAAATTGCTGCCTTTGACTAGCACAAGAAAACCGATTTCTTGGTGTGTGTGTTTTTCTTTCCATGCAAAAAAGAACTTCTACAATCATAGCACAGAACTTCCAGATTTCATACTAGAGTCTTTCTGTCCTCAGAGTTTATAAACTACTATCAGATTTCCAGCTCTTTTCACTGTAAGCATTGCACAGCACTTTAATTGACACATTTCTCTTATGAAAAGCACTATTTTGTAATGAAGTGCTAAGCCCAACTCAACCACCCTTGAGTTAAGAAATATTAAGGATGAGAATGCAACACAACATAAAGCTGGCACAATAGAAAGTGGAGAAGGGTTGCTGACCAGCAGTCTTGATGAGGCAGAAGGGCCCCTGTGCTCAGCAACTCTTCAGGGAGGAGAGGACGGAAGCATTGCAGTCTCCCTGGCCCAATAATAGGCAGGTGAGTTGCAAGCACTTTTAAATAATCACTGTGGATTTGCAAAATACACCATCTGCAAATTATTATTATCAGCAGCTCCTTCCTGTCACACAAGATAGGTTGTATTTTACCTCAGCAGAAACTGAGGGGCTGCCAAGTTAATGATCTCATTCAAGGCCCCCATCCGAGTGGGCTGCAGTGGTCCTTCTAACCCTCCTCTGCCTCTGCTAGGTGAAGATGGTTAAATCTAATTATGTTTTAAGCTTCAGGGGAGGGGTTAGCAGTTGTTTTCTTTATCAAACATGGACACAAGGTGTTTGCTGGGAGCCGGGAGTGGGGAATGCACCTACAAATGTGCTCCTGGGGCAGGTCTCTCAGCGTCACTCCTGCATTTGTTTTGTATTTGTTTTAAAGAGATGGGGTCTCACTATGTTTGTTGGAGTGCAGTGGTGCAATTATGGCTCACTGCAGCCTCAAACTCCTGGGCTCTAGTGATCCTCCTGCCTCAGCCACTGTAGTGGCTGTGACTATAGGCCCATGCCGCCATGCCCAACATGCATCTTGAGCCCTCTGTGACTTTGTGCTAAGCCTCCTGGCACCATCCACCTGCTCCCGTTCTTGATTGCCACATCCATTCTTCCAATCTTGGATTTCTCTTTCTGTCTCAGGCCACTGAAGACTAAGCTCAGTTCCATCTCTCTTCCTCCCCCTGCCTATGCCTAAGTAGACTTATTATTATTATTATTATTTTTTAAGACAGGGTCTTGCTCTGTCACCCAGGCTGGAGTGCTGTGGTGTAGTCACAGCTCACTGCAGCCTTGAACTCCTGGGCTCAAGCGATTAACCTGCCTCTGCTTCCTGAGTAGCTGGGAGTACAGGTGCACACCATCATGCTAGCATTTTTTTTTAAAAAGTTGTTTTTGTGACTGGGCATGGTGGCTCATGCCTGTAATCCCAGAACTTCGGGAGGCCCAGGCAGGCAGATCACGAGGTCAGGAGATCAAGACCATCCTGGCTAACACGGTGAAACCCCGTCTCTACTAAAAATACAAAAAAATTAGCTGGGCATGGTGGTGGGCACCTGTAGTCCCAGCTACGCAGGAGGCTGAGGCAGGAGAATAGGGTGAACCTGGGAGGCAGAGCTTGCAGTGAGCCGAGATCGCCCCATTGTACTCAAGCTTGGGCGACAGAGCAAGACTCCATCTCAAAAAAAAAAAAAAAGTTGTTTCTGTGGAAATGGGGTCTTACTGTGTTGCTCAGGCTGGTCTTGAACTCCTGGCCTCAAGCAATCCTCCTGCCTTGGCTTCCCAAAGTTCTGGGATGATAGGCATGAACCACCTTGCCTGGCCCTAAGTGGATTTTTCTCTAGTGATTTTGTTCCAAGTATCTACAAGCAGAATACAGAAGAGAAGGAGGAAGGCAGGAAGGCAGGAACGTGGGGAGGCAGGGAGGCAGGGAGGGAGGGAAGGAGGGAAGGAGGGAGGCAGGCAGGCAGGCAGAAAGGAAAGAAAGGAGGGAGGAGGAAGGAGAGGAGGGAGGGAGAGAGAAAACATAGGAGGTGGGAGGTGAGGGAGAGAGCGAGTGAGCTGGTGAAAGAACAAATAAACCCTAAAAGCCTGAGGAGCACTGAGGCATGCAGCTGGGTGCTCTTCTCCATCTCCACTGCCTCATGCTCTCCTGTGATCTCCAAGGAGTTAGCTTGTCAATCTGTGCCTGCCCCAGCATTCTCCCTCCTCCTCTCTAAATTCCTTGCATCCCTCAATGTGTCCCTGCTCCTTTTCACTTTGGCAGGGAGACCCTGAAGACCCAAACCAGGTTCCCAATGTAAGACAAGATTCATTCCATGCCTGAAAAAACTTCTACCTGTCCAGTGATCCCTGATTCCTCCTCCTGGTCTACCCGATTCTGCCTTTCTTGCCCCATTTCTTTCTTGGTTCTCCTTCCTCCTTCTGTCTTTTAAATACACATGTTTTCATGGAACCTTTTCATTTCTGTCATCCTTTGATTGTCTCAAGCTTCCTGTAGAAGTTCTTGCTAAGCGTGACTCTCAAATCTTTATCTCTAGACTTACCTTCTCCCCTGAGTGCCAGGTCTCTATTTCCAGCCACCTCCTGGATGGTTCTACAAGTGTGTTCCAATAGCAACTAAATAAAATATGTACAAGCACTGAATTCATTTTCCTTTCCTTGAACTTGCCTCATGCCTCCCAAATTCCCAAGATTTGCTCAAGCATCGCCACCCTCCACTGTCCAAAGACTGCAATTGCAGCAGCATCTTGGATGTCCCATTCCTGTACCACACATTCAAGAGTCACCTGCTATCTCTTGCATCTGCCTCTAGTCTCCATTTCTTTCCAGCACCCCAATTCCAGCTCTGCTTATCTTTTGGGTGGGCCGCTGTGACAGCCTGCTAATTGTTCTTGCCACTGTCCCCACAGGATTCACCCATGGGTTCCACAGTAACTTCCTAACAAAGGTCTGATCCCATTAGTTTGGGATTCAAAGCCTCCTATGGTTTAGTTTCTAAAAAGACTCTTTCACTTTGCAACCTTATTCTTTATGTACCATACACTGCTGGCTGCTGATGTATTATTCAATATTCTTCATATGTGGCCATAATTTTTGGCCTCTGTGCCTTTAATGGATACTGTTCCGGAATATCCCTCTTTAGCTTTCAATGTTCGAATCCTTCTTGTCTTCAAAAACTGCCACTCTGCAAGTTGAGTCCCTGCAAGCAGGTGAGGCTCCTGTTCATGGAGCCATCTGTAGTATTTTTAGCTTTTCTGTAGAGAGGCCATTGCAGTACCTCTTTTACGACCCCTATGGCCTTCAGTCTTGTGTTATCTTCCTGAGCAACACACCCAGCAGAGGACGGCCCCTTCTCGGTCATCTCTGAATTTCCCACAGCACCATGGGCTGCCCAGGGTAGTTATCTGCCAATAACCAAATAAACAATTCTGCAGACCCCTGAGCACTCATCCTCCACTCAGACCTCTACTAAGGACAATAAGAAATGCGTAAGATGACAATAACGTGGTTTCTGATCTCCAGGAGCTTACATACAGCTTGCTATAGAGATAAGGGTAATATATATTAATGAATAAAGAGCATTAGAAGATAGGGAATGGGATTACTGAAAATATATACTCTGAGAGGTTCTATTTTTATAAAACTAATTTTGGATAGGTGAAAAGATGGGCATTCTAGGGACAGAGATTATCAGCATCACAGGTACAGAAGCCAGAGCAAGTACGGTTTGTTCAAAAGATCATGAATAAATCTGTCATGATTAGGAAAGCAAGAGGCAAGGGAGGAAGAGGAGATCTAACATTCATCACGTCCCTACTGATACCAGAACATGGACTAAGCACCTTGGAGGCATTATTCCAGTTAATCCATAGAACAAACCTGCAAAGCAGATGTTATCACTGCCAATTTTATAAGCAAGAAGGCTGATGTTTGAAGGGATTAAGTAACTAGCCAAGGTTACACACGTTGGGTGGCAGAGCTGGGATTTGAAAAAGGCAGCCAGCTTCCATTGCACCATACCATCTCCTCTAGATCAAAACGTATAAATATCATGGGGTGAGTTCTTCAGTTAGGGGGACTTCTTGTATTCATGAATAAGTCAAGTTGCAAAGCAGGAAACACAATGCATAACATCTGCAGGGCTCAATGCATGTTGGCTGACTCTGAATGCACATCTGTCTACCCACAGAGAGAAACAAGGCAGCTCCTCAACTAGATAAGTACTCTGCCGAGAAATAACGGAGGAGGGCAGCCCTAGAGCTGGGCAGTGTCTCCAGGCTAATAGAATGCACCAAGAAGGGGTATAGACTCAAGAGTTTGGATTAATATCACTTTGCTCCAGTCTGCTTCAGCTACAAAAGAAGATAAGTAATCCAAAGGAACACAGCTCTGTTGTAACAAACTCTCATCCTCAGAGTTGATGGATATGATGGATAACAGAGGACACATACTTGGTCTCATTGGCACATCGAATCTTGCAGCCTTCCTTGGGAATCACCAAGCCCAGGTGCATTCGGAGCCTGCAGTTTGTGGGCCCTGTGTGCGGCCACACGTGAGTCCCAGGGTGCATGATGGAATATTTGATCTGCATAGAAAACATGACACTCCATTCAGCCATTTATCAAGGTGTGGAGGAACTGCTAAGTTAAGGTGACAGTAAAAAATTACTGTCAATTTGGATTAGCACTTTTGTAAGATTTAATATTTATATTCAAGTCTTATTTCTTTGTGAAGGGACTAAAAATAAGCACTCACATTTTCCACAAAGCGATAAACACTGAACATTTTCCACCCTCAATTCTGACGTCAACCACATAAAATTATGTTTCAGTAAAAAGATCATGTAAAAAGAGGCATTTACTGAGCCAAAGGAAACAACCATTTCTTTGTAAAGGTCAAAACGCCCTTATTCCTAACAATTAATTGTGTTCTCCCCAGCACGACACTCTTGGTACCTGTCCTCTTCTGCATCCTGTTGTCTCGGGGAACTTTTCTAGTAAGGTACAGGTTTTAGGAGCTCCTTTGCAGGCATTCTCATTTCTTCTTCCTAGAATAAATAACATAACTGTTGGAAACAAATCACAGTAAAGCTTAAACTTATCCCATTTAGATGAGGTGAGAGCTATATGTCATCTTCACTGCAGGAATGAGAAGATTGAGTAAACATGAGAAGATGAAATAGGAATGCAAAAGGCTTATTAGAAAATAATAAAAATTAATCAATAAAGAAGACATGTCTTGCTCCAATAGGTAGTGAATGGCAGAGCAGGGAGCCAAATTCTCCACTCGGTGTTGGACTATTTGACTAAGAATGTCTAACGGACAAGAGGCAAGTTAAAGGCAGTTAACGTTGAACAACACAGGGGTTAGGGGCTTCGATCCTCCATGCAGCCAAAAATCTGTGTATAACTTTTGACTCCCTAAAAATTTAACAACGAATAGCCTACTGTTGACGGGAAGCCTTACCCTATATCATAAATAGCTGATTAACATATTTTGTATGTTATATGTATTATATACTATAGTCTTACAATAAAGTAAGCTAAAAAAAGAAAATGGTATTAAGAAAATAATAAGGAAGAGAAAATACTTTTACAGTACTGTACTGTATTTTGTCAATACCATAAGTTTACGTCATCTGTTTATAAGATGAATTGAATGTCTGAAATGGCCTGCAACTACAGGTACAGACCTTAATCTACAGTACACATCAAGCAATTCAACTTTTTCTTACAGGGTCATGACTTTTCTCTGTTTCTTGGCAGCATTTCCAGCATCACTAGTTGCTGTTTGTATAAGTACCATGGTGTTATTCGAGGTTTGCAGCATTGCGTTAAACACAAGGAAAAATACACAAGAACCATAAGAGACCACTTTTTACCGTGATATGCAATTTACTGGAGACAGGAACTGCTCACATGGAGACGACAGTATCACATGTTATTTTAAGCAGATACTCAAAACATTTGAGCTTGCCGAATAGCAACAGGAGGCAGCTATGAAATTATTATAGTAGTATAATCTGTACTACAGTTAATTTAATGGAATTATGATTTAACACTGCATCTTTATGTTTGTTTACATTTCTCTTGACTGTGAATGGTGCTATGTATGGTCTCTAAGTGCTTCCATGCATATGTTGATAAATTTTATTTCTTTATAATAAATTTGTATATATATATATAGTAAGTGATAAAATAGATTAGTACCTATATATATTTCATGCATTCATGACACACCTAATTTTTCTTAATTTTAAAAAATATTTCCAGGCTATAAGGTTCATCTGAAAGTTTTTTTCAAATTGTCACAAATCTCAAAAAATTTTCCAATATATTGACAAAAATCGTACATAGTGGATCCATGCAGTTCAAACTCATGTTGTTCAAAGGCCAAATGTACTTATTTTTTCCCCTGTGACAGGCAAAATAACAGTCACCTCCCAAAAGATGTCCATACCCTCACCCCATAACCTGTGAATATGTTACCTTTCATGCAAGGGGGAATTAAGGCTGTAAGTGACACTGAGATTTCTTATCAACTCACCTTAAAATAAGGAGATTATCTAAGATTACCTAGATGGGCCCAAGGTAATCACAGCATCCTTAAATGTGGGAGGAGGAGGCAGATGAGTAAGTGTCAGAGTGATACAGCATGAGAAAGAATTGACTGGCCACCGCTGGCTCTGAAGATGGAAGGGGGTCACAAGCCAGGGAATGTGGGCAGCCTCTAGAAGCTGGAGACTCCAGAGGGAATACAGTCTTGGTGACACTTGTATTTTAGCCCAGTGTGATCAATCATAGACTTCTGACCTCTAGAACTATAAGATAATAAATGTGTCTGTGTTTTAAGCTATTAAGTTTTGTGGTAATTTGTTACAGCAGCCACAGGAAACTAATACATCCCCTAAAGAAGGAAAATAGTTTATATTATATTTCTAACCTAGAAATGAATTTCTAGGACTATATTAGTTATCAAAACACTATTTTTATTGGAATTTTAATGTCTTTTTCAATATCCAGATCATCCTATATATGATGATAAAGAATAGGATTTAAATGAAGAAGGGGTCTTTGAGAGAGGACATATTCTATGCATGACTGTCAAGAGCACAGATTCTGGGACATATCATTTAAGCATCCTGAACTATGCAAATTTCTTTACACTCTATAAAACCCCTGCTTATTAGGGAAGATGTGCTCAGATTGTACACAGTATCATCTGCTCTCACAAGGGAGTAAAACAATGGTATTTTTAAAAGTCAGAGACATTTTAATTCCCTGTTCAAGACTCCTACAAGAGACTGCTACATCTAAAGCTGAGTTTAATTTTATTTAATTAATGTTAATTATATCCTAAGATAATCATATACTGAGAATAAAATAAGAGTTACAAAAAATGCAACTAAAAGGTATTCGCCCCAATCAAATGGAGCTCAATGTTTTAGAAAACAACTTAGCTTTTTCTAAGTAACCTTTTTGGCTCTTAATTGAATAAAATGTTAACTGCTAATTTTAGTTATTAAGGGAGTTCCCCAAATGAACAATAAATGTCAGTTTGGGTGAATATTACATAAACCTATGAGTCATTGTAAAGCATTTTTAAGCTTGGGCTTTCCAAGGCTTCTGGTGTGCAGGGCCTGAGGCCGCTTGGCAGGAACTCCCAGTTCTGAGCTCTGTGCCATCCAGGCAGCAGTTAAGTGAAACTGGTGGCTTGAGGAGCAAACAGAGGTGGCCTGGAGTTCTCACAAGCACCGCATGGCTGAGCATGTGCTAACTGGAGAATAGATGTGCCTTACCTGAATGACAGGTGATGAATGGGTAACCAAATGGGTTGTGTCCCTGAGATTTTCATGGGATTAGAGAACACCTCTAGTCCTTTAGACACATTTATCTTTCTGGTCTGTAAACACAGATTCTCTGTGCAGTAGACTCTGGGCGTTCACGCACTGTCACTGGTGATTTTAACTATTCACACCTGATCGTGAGTGTCCAAGGAATGCAACAACAGTTCCTTGGTGCTCACCATAGGCCAGGAACCACACTGCATGATGAGACTGCCTCATTTGATGTCTACAACATGCCACAAGAGAGGCTCGATTGGTGGTGTATTTTATAGAAAGGCAATTGAGCCACAGAGGGGTCACATAGTAAACAGCAGAGCAGGAATTTCACTTCAGCCAGACTGGACCCAGTGTTCATGCTCTTAACCAGACCAGAGACCACCTCCCCATTAATGTTATTACATCATGTGCTATTGTTAGGCCATGAAAATGTAACATTATTATCATATATTGGATAACTGTGCCAAGTCTTTCATCTAGTGCTCACTGATACTAGTAACAACCCCATACTTGAGGCACTGTTTGCCATTTTTCAGATGAGGGATTTGAAGCTCAGAGATTCAGGGGCATGCATATATCACACAGCTAACAAGCGGTGCATCCAGGACTCTAACCTAGGATTGCTGGTTTCCAAAGCCAATGCTTTAAAGCATAATTTCTCATTTTGTTGCATTGTAAATTAGAAGGCAGCTGTGCAGGAGCAAATCAGTCAGCCTGAAGAGGAATGCCCAGCATCTGCAACTCACTGCAGCTTTGTTGTTGTTCAATTATTTCTCACCAACGTTAAAGTAACTCTCAAGAAGTAATAAACCTTGCTCTTTGGGAAAATAGCTCTAGAAAGAGATCTAACAGCCAATGTGAATCTGAAAGAGTCATTTAAATCTATCACTTCTTACACATGAATATACTTTGTGAGGGCTATTCATGGAGCTGGTATCCTGGGTTGTATCTTTTATAAATTTCAAGGCTCTACTTCTGGGGCAACAACAGGTTCCATCTTGCATGACAACTCTGATCAGTTGCCAGCAGTCACCTAGAACACTGTTGAGAAGGGCTTAGAGGTTCAGCCTCAGCTTATTCAGAAAGGTTGTTGGGGTCAGTTAGCACCTTTCCCATGGGCTCTGGAAGAAAAAGTGACTGCACATGTGTGGCATATTTTAATCACTGTTGGTGGCACTTACTAAAATATGAGCAAAATAGATGTTCCATAATATTCACATAACAATTTAAAAACATATTTTTGGGGAACAACATTATTATTTATATTTGCTGATTCCATTTTTTTCCCTTCAACTCTAAAAAGCCAGTCCTTATAAAGGAATATAGTTCAGTCCTAATGAAACTACTTGGAGACTGTTATCAGTTCACTAGGGCTGCCGCAAGCAAATACCACAGACTGAGTGGCTTAAACAACAGAAGTATATTTTCTCACAGTTCTGGAGGCTGAAAGTCCAAAATTAAGGTGTGGGCAGGCTTGGTTTCTCCTGAGGCCTCTCTTCTTGGCTCGTACGTGGCCACCTTCTTGTTGTGTCCTCACACGTCCTTTTCTCATCCCTAGTGATATGGTTTGGCTGCATCCCCACCCAAATCCCAACTTGAATTATAGTTCCCATAATCCCCATGTGTCATGGGAGGGACCTGGTGGAGATAACTGAATCATGGGGGTGGTTTCCCGCATCCTGTTCTCATGATAGTGAGTTAGTTCTCATGAGAGCTGATGGTTTTATAAGGTGCTTCCCCCTTTGCTCGGTACTCATTCTCTCTCCTGCTGCCATGTGAAGAGGAGCCTTCCACTATGATTGTAAGTTTCCTGAGATCTCCCCAGTCATGTGAAACTGTGTATCAATTAAACCTCTTTTTCATATAAATTACCTAGTGTATCTTCATAGCAGTGTGAGAACAGACTAACACATCTAGTGTCTCTTCCTCTTCTTATCAGGGCATCAGTTGTATTGGGTCAGGGCCTCATCCTTATGACCTCATTGAATCTTAACTATCTCCTTAAAGGCCCTATCACCAAATACAGTCACATTGGGGGTTAGGGCTTCAACATATGAATTTTGTGGGTACACAGTTCAGTCCATAGTAGAGACCTACCATAATTTTACTTCACAAAACTTTCAGCCTCAGCCTTAGGCATTCTACTACCCAGCAGCATGGTCTGCTAACTAGACAACAGCTAAGTGTTTACTGAGCCGGATATTCATCACCTTTTTCTCTGAATCTGAGCTCTCAGTGTGGCTAAACAAACTCGTCTTTCACCTCCCTCCCTACCATGTCCGCCCCTGTCCCTTCCACTCCAGAATTCCTCTTCTCTATTTCTGAACCACAGCACCTGAGATGGATGCCATCCTGCTTCTGCGTAAGCTACAATAGTACTTGCCATAAAACTTATATTTTCTTTTCTTTCCTTTTTTTTTTTGACAGAGTCTCGTTCTGTTGCCCAGGCTGGAGTGCAGTGGCATGATCTCGGCTCACTGCAATCTCTGCTTCCTGGGTTCAAGCGATTCTCCTACCTCAGCCTCCCGAGTAGCTGGAATTACAGGAAACTGCCACCATACCCAGTTAATTTTTTGTCTTTTTCATAGAGACGGGGTTTCACCATGTGGGCCAAGCTGGGCTTGAACTCCTGACCTCAAATGATCTGCCTGCCTTGGCCTCCCAGAGTGCTGGGATTACAGGCATGAGCCACCACACCGAGCCCCAAACTTATTCTTTATACTATGAATTTGTTTCTAGAAAATAGTTACTGGATTCCCCCATTAGAACCATGGAATCATACACCAAAGACCATAAAGAACTTTAAAAAATCTTCCTAAAAGGGAAACTACGTGAATTTTATCCCTTTATGACAATAAAATAGAACTAGAAATTCAGTTTTAAAATTTGAAGCAGGCTGAGTGCAGTGGCTTACATCTGTAATCTCAGCATTTTGGGAGGCCAAGGTAAGAGGGTCACTTGAAGCCAGGAATTCAAGACCAGCCTGGGCCTATAGAGTGAGACCCTATCTCTATAAAAACATTTAAAAATTAGCTGGGTATGTAGATGCACACATGTAGTCCTAGCTACTTGGGAGGAGAATTGCTTGAGCCCAGGAGTTGGAAGCTGTAGTGAGCTAGGATTGCACCATTGCATGCCAACCTGGGCAAGAGAGCAAGATCTTGTCAATCAATCAATCAATGTTGAAGCAACTACAACAGATTGGAAAACACATGCTCAATCACACACAGACACATATACATATAGATCATTTAAAGTCAACGTGGAAACCAGGGCAGAAATGCAGTCTTCTTTTGAAAATAACTCAGGTAAAAATACCATATATTACAGTGTAGGGAATACATTCAATGCTGTAACTATAGGTCAGTGCATAGCCTTAAATGCTTTTATTAATAAGAAAGGATGAAAATAAATTTACTAAGGAATTCCAATCAAAATATTTAAAAGAAAAATAAAACAAAACAAAAAAGAACAGGAGAAGGAAGAGAAAATATAAATTCAGGAATTACAATTCTATCACATGTAAGAAAGAGAAAGAAAGAACATGTAAATTCCATTCAATGGGAATAAGAATTTAACAAAATTACTAAGAAAGTAAAATACGTTCTAAGAAATAAAGTAATTCATGGAAAATCAGGCATATTCCACCTATGTGAAAATTTAGAAGACAAAATGTTACCTCCAACAAAATTATTGACTCCATAAGTCATTTTCTTTCTTGCTTAATGCATTTTATGTCATATAATACTTTGCATATTAATTTTATCAAATACTTTTTCTTTTGGCAGAAACTATGGTTTCTAGAAACTAGTGCTAGGATGTCCACTACTCTGAAGCATTGCTCTAGAAGGCCCATAGGTTCTATGATGCATAAGGATGTTAATGGAATCAAAGTATCAGGTGAACACATAAGTGCCAATAGAATGGACTCATCTTAGTGACATGTCAGCAGCAAATTAGCATATTACCCACATATGGATTGTACAGCTCCATTTAAAAAATTCTTGTTGGCAAAAAGTGGATAGTCACTTTTTTCATGGTTATCTCTCTTTTGATGGAAGTATCCCTGAAAATATTACTAAAGTAGTTCCTCTTATTCTTACATAGAAACCATTCTGACTGTCCTTATTTGTTCTTTAGTGTAAATTAGATGCATATTATAATCTGGATTTGTTTTCTGTAGCTGAAGATATGCAGCACGTGCTGTTTAGTCTTCAAAATAAATTTATTTTTGTATAGTTATTGTTAACCCAGGCTAACTCCATTTTTCAAGGAGAAAATTGGAGAGTCTTAAAGATAAAACTTAATGCTCCTCATTTTAAAGATAGGTAAATATATCAATTCATTGAAAACACACACACACACACACACACACACACACACACTGGAGCCCCATATATGTGCCTGCACCTGGGTTAAGCTAAAAAAATATGAAGTTCAATATGAACCATGGCCTATTCCTGAAGAGCTGAGACAGCAGTTATCATTGTCTTGTCACTCTGATGTGTTACCATTTTTACCAGCTGGTGTGTTACCACTTTTACCATCATCCGTGTTGATATCATTTTGCCATGCAAAGTCACCTCCATTTTACAGGAGCAAATGATGCTCAGGGATATAACTTTCTAATACACTGATAACACCTGCTAGACTGTTCAGTTATGCCTACACAGTAGGGTTAGAGTCAGTAACACATCATTCAACAGGAAAGACCAGAAAAATCAGAACACTATTTATAAATATTTATCCAAATACACATGTGGACATACACACACAGAAATATACCTTCACACATACAAATAAGGGCTCAGATGCAGTTTTCAAAAACAATGAACAGATTTCAAAAATCTAGGTTTTTTTTGGGCCCCTCGTTTAAGCCCAGGAATCCCAGTTCTGTGAAGCATCAACAGAAGACTCTTGTCAGTACCCACTTCCCATCAAGTTGAGGCTGCAGAGAACCACCTAGAAGTCAGAAGCTCACCTTGCTGCCACAGCGTGAACTGGCTCCAGTCCCCTTTTTCCCTCAGGTTTTCGTCCTCAGGCAGGAAGAGACCTTTGGCTTTATCCATCACTGCAAGGCCTTCATCTCGGATTAACTTCCAGTTTCTTTCTAAAGACTAGAGGGAAGATTCTGTCTTTACTGGACTGAAAATGGGCCTGGTGGAGAACCTCATAATGATTCTTGTTTTTTTGAGGTTTGTTTCAGAAAAGAATTAATTTTTTGCCTTATCTAGATTGCTTATATTTCATTTTCCTCTGGGACTTCTTGTCATAGGTATAAAAAAACCAAATCTCATGATTTTTCCAAACCAAATGTTTTTGCAACATAACAAGTTCAATAACTCCTAGAAACTTCAGAGAATAACCCTCTCCACAACTTAAGTTTTGCCTAAAGACTTTTTTTTGAAACCAAAACCTAAAAAGAGTGCTCATCTTGTTGATCAGATTACATTAGTACATGGTAACAACTTCCATGTGACACTCCAGCCTCCAAACTGAAACAGAAATCACAGACTTAATTTCACCTTTCAACAGAGTTCCTTACAAAGATGCCATTAAAGATGGTCAATATTAGTTCCACATTCCATGGTATCAGAAAAGTATCCACTGGAGGATTTGATACATAAAATTAACAGCAAACCAAAACAAATAAATGCACTAGTGTTTAGAATTCAGCCAAACAAAAATATTTCCTTGACTTCTCATTTATGAGGGAGCCTTAGCCCCTACCAGAAAGGGAGCTTAGGACCAGTAGAGACTAGGAGTGATGGGGCAGGTGATGGTAGATCCTGTGGAAGATCCTCTGGGCAATCTGCACTATCATACTGGGTGTTGATTAGGAGTGGGAGGTGGGGAATGGTAGGATGAATAGGGGAGAAGGAAAAGGTGAGGATCTGAGCAGTAAACTAAGATGGATTTCCATCAGGAGATAAGCATAAAAACAGCTTTCCTACTTTAGGAAAGAGACAAAGCTGTACAGATACACCAGAATTTTGAAATGTTGATAATTTCAATCATTTCTATGTTCTATGAGAGGTGGATGAAATAGTTGAGTATATGGATTCATAGGCAGGGAGGAACATGTTAGCTGATTTCAACAAGAACCAGGGGCAGATCTATTTTCAGTGACTCAAGAGCATGGGACTAGAACTAATAAGTTACAAACCAAAAAACAGATTTTGATGCAAAAATGCAAACAAGTAGCACACTCTGAAGATTGACTGAGTTTCTTTGTAAATCATGGTTCTCTATCTTTTGAATTAGTCAAGCAAAATGATCAATTATTGGTTAGAACAAAGCACAAGATAATGTGTAGAGTGTCTTTTTACCAAGCCCTGCTTTATAAACTCATGATTCCACATAAGAAAGCAATGTGGAATCAGGATGGCTGCAGAGCCAGAGGGCTGTGATACAGACAGAGATTTGCGTGGAAACATGGTGCCAGCCCCAGCCAAACAAGGGAATACTTTTTATATCATGTGAAAACATTAGTTATTAAAATATTCTAGGGCAAGAAATAAATTTTGGTTGATTTTATAATTTTATGACATGTATGCATTAATCTGTGTTAATATTGTTAATGAAAGACCCATGAGATTTGTGGAGGCCAAAGGAGAACTTTATTTTTCAAAAGCAATCTGCAGATTGCGGAGATGCAGCTTTGGAAAGTGCACTCCCAGGAAGGGTGGGGGAGAGGGAGATGTCAAAGGCCAAAACTGCAGGGCAGGGCAGGTGAGGCATGTTGGGAGCAAGGAAGAATATTGGCTGGATGGCCTTTAAGCCCCAGATCACCAGTCTCCGGTGGTTAATTGGCTGGTTCCAGGTGGTTGGTTGGCTGGTTTTTGTAGGTGGTCTTGTTGGTGGTCAGATGGAGGAGTTTCCAGTTGTAGTCGTTTCCAAAAACTGTTGACTTGGTTGCAGAAACACAGCTTCTGCAACACTTTCCAAGGACACAGAGAGCAGGAATGCTTCCTCACCCTGACATGGCCTCTTGGTTCTTTTTTTAACTTTTGAGCCAAAGGGAGTTCATCTTGTTTGCCAACTGGGGACATAGTTTGACCACATCTACACCTGCTACTACCATTGCCCAGCTTGGCGTGTCCTGGTCATTATCCATGTTTAGGGCTCTGTCCACCAACTAGGTTCCATATTACTCCATCCCAAGTAGGCAGGTCGTGAAGAACAGGGCAAAGATCGCATCTCAATAAAGAGACATTCAAAAGCCCTTACTTTGTCGGTCCACAGATGGAAAGCATACAACCATTTTGTAAAAAATCCCCAAGACCATGGAAAAGAAAAAAAATGCACCCTAGGATTTTGTTGTATGTTCACATCTTCCCAAATGCACCTCAACTGCCAACACTCACTCTGGATATTGTCACTTGTTCAAGTTGCTAGATAAATCTGTTAGATTCTTGTTAAATTGTCACACAGAGAAGGGGAGAATTGCTTCTCTAACACATAAAATTACTTTTCAAATGAGGTTACTGGTGCCTTATAAGGACAACCTATTCTTTTATTCCCTCCTGGTATTTTAGAAGATTCTTTTATTTCTTTAGAAAGCTGATTTAGGGGCATGGTTGGAAACAGCTGATCTTTTGTTACTAAAATAGGGCACAAAGCCCTAGGGAAAAATGTTAAAGTGATTGCATCACTCAATATAATTTAACATTTTTTACTTAAGAATAGACTATCTTTTATATATGAAACGTTGCCCTTCCTGCCCCTTCACCCCCAGTCTCCCCCGGGAAGTGCTGCCAAGGTACTTTTCGTGAAGAGTAATAATTTTTTCAAAAATGTTTTGGCTTTTCCTTGTTATATGTGGCGCATATGTGCTGGATGACAGACTCGGGCTCAAAAGGGGCAAATGGGTGCAGAAGGGTCTCTCTGAACACATGCCCTAATATGCCACCAGACATGCTCAGTCCTAACTAGTACTACTAACTCAGTACTATCTAGTCCATTTTTATTATAAAACAGTCACTTATTTTCTCTTTTGAGTTCAATACTTTCTTACAGAATTTTACATTGGGAAGGAACCATACTGTTAAGCTGAAATTTCCTCAGTTGAGGGAAGATGAAATGGCTCCTTGTGTGGTTAATGAGCCTAAATCCCACAGTCTGGTGGTCAGAACTGGTGCTGCCAAAACCCCTCCATACTATCTCCTCCTCAATTATTAGAGAAGGTCACATTTAGGCATAAGGATTTCAGGCTGCAGTGGACTCAAGGGGTCCTGCTCCCCTCGAGCATAAGAGCAATTGCGAGGTACCCCAGCCTCCTGGTCTCAGAGATTTACTGGGTACCTGTGACTGTGGGTGCTGGTAGGGAGCACTTGCAAGGTGCTTAGAGAGCAACATGCTCCTCGGTGAGCGACATGCAGAGGGCAATACCTCCAAGACACTTCAACATCTTTGACAAGTGGGGAAAACCGAGGGAACCAAAAGATCCCACCAGTTGAACCTGATGACATGCGCTTGAAGGTGTTTGGAAAGACATAACAGGGACTTTTACGGGCACTGGGGAGAAATCTGATTGGGACCTAAGAATGTTGTTTTAAGCACAAACCAAGGAATCACATAATGTAATATTCACATGGTTAGAGAAAATTAAAGATCAAATCTAATTACACTGGGCGCGTGTGTGTGTCTGTTCAGGATAAAAGCAAAATACCATAAACTGGGTAGCTTATAAATAACAGAAATTTATTTCCCACAGTTCTGGAGTGCAAGTCCAAACTCAAGATGCTGGCAGATTCAATTCTGGTGAGGGCCACTTTCTGGTTCATAGATGGTACCTTCTAGATGCCTCCACAAATGGTAGATGGGACAACCAGACTCTCTGGGGACTGTTTTATAAGGGCACTAATCTCATTCATGAAGGCTTTGCCCTTAAGGCATAAGAGTCACCAAAAGGCCCACCTCTTAATACTGTCACTTTGGGGTTAAATTTCAATAGATGAATTTGGGGGAGACACAAACATTCAGACTATATCAGTGTATGTGTGTGTAGGAGAGAGGGGGAGGGAGAGAGAATATGAATTTTCTCTACAGTAATACCACCCAGTTGTCTTCAATGGCAAAGAATTCAGTTTTTAGGAAATTCCAACAGAAAACTTGAAACTTGAAAACCAATGCCTACATTTTTAAAGGCCTCTTCTGAAATAGTACTCCCTTGACTCTAAACTCATCTATTTCAGAAAACTGAAAGAGAAACTAATTGCATTGGTATTTGAGTTGGTTGCCTGAAAGACAAAAGTTTCTAATTCCCATTTTTTCTTGTGGCAAAAGAAGACTTTAGAAAGCAGAGGTTTGATTCTTTCCACAGTGGCACATGGCTTCACATAGCCATCTCAGCATGTGCCTCACAAGTTACACCTTAGCTATATTTTTCACTCTAGGCATCTATAAATGGACTTCCCAGTTCTGACCTCATGAATCCCACATCATGCCCCAGCTATCCTGAATCCCAGACCTGCATCCAGTTAAGACCAGTTTCCTCCTCTCCCCAGAGAGCCTGCTCATACCACCTGGATGCTGTACTTTTCTCTGTAACATCAAATTAAATTAAGTCCTATTTGTAAAATCTTCTCTTAAAATTGAATTCCTGCAGAAAGTCTTTCTCTTGAGAAGCGAACTAAAGCCTCATTTTTATTTATTTTTCTTATTAATGTTTTTGTTCAATTAAAAAATACACATTTTTTAAAGTCAAATATTATTACAGATCTTATAATGAGAATTGCAGTCTCTTCCCCAATTCTTCCCCAATCCTCAGTCTAACTCCCAGCTAATTATTTAAAATATTTATTCTGCTATTAGCCTGCTTATATCTAAATAGCATGTTATATTGCTATTTTTGATTTATTAATTTGAGGCATTATCACTCATCTATTATAGAAAGTTAACAATTAAATAATTTAATGTCTTCATTCTCTATCCTTGTAATACAGTTAATTTCACAAATCATTCATATCAGTGCAAATTCACATTCAGGTTTTATAATATTATGACAATCAGGTATCACTCACACTTGACTAGAGTTGTAATGATTACACTTCATGTCACATGCAGCATTTTTTTCCTGCCCCCTTTTCATTGGCTTTATTTTGTAATGCACTTCATACTATTTCTTCACTAATTCTGAAAGAGTGCTATAAAATCCCCTGATGCTTTTATTCTCCCTTTTGCCAAAAACATTATAAATTGATTACTTTCTTGCTTTTTCTCTTTTTCTGAAGATAACCCTCCCACAGCCATTTGCCTTGCTCTGATCTGGATCAGCTGCTGTCTGAATTTGCTAGACAATCATGGCCATGGAAGTCCCCTTGGCTTCTGCCCGGTACTGGGTTTCCTAATGACTGGATTCTAGTTGTTCTTGAGGAAGGACACACCGCAGGTAAAACTGAATTCTGAAAGTGTCTCAAGCTCTTATACCTGATTGAAGGTTTGAGTATGTATGGTTAGGTATTTAAGTTGTAAATTTATTTAGTTAGTAAATAATGTTGTTTTATAATTTTTTTCTTGTTATCTAGTGTGATACTATTTTACTTTAAATCGTAATTGCAGAGTTGACAGAGATTGAATATTCAAAGCAAATAAGGCAACTCATTGATATACATTGCATAATATCAGATCAACACATTCAGCACCACCCATGCTGTACATTAGAGCCTCAGAACTTGTTCATCTTATAACTGAAAGTTTGTACTCTTTGACCAACATGTCCCCATTTCTCCCACTCCCCACCCCCAGGCAACCACTGCTCTACTCTGCTTCTATGAGTTTGACTTTTTCAGATGCCACATATAAGTGATATCATGCAGTATTTGTCTTTGTATATCTGGCTTACTTCACTTAGCATAATGTCCTCCAGATTCATTCATGTTGTTGCACGCAGCAGGATATCCTTCTTTTTAAAGGCGGAGTAATATCCCATTGTGTTTATATACTACAGTTTTTCTTCATTCACCTGTTGATAGACATTTGGGTTGTTTCATATCTTGGCTATAGTAAATAATGCTGTAATAAACACGGGGGTACAGATACCTCTTTGTGTTACTGATTTCATTTCCATGAGATATATAATTAGAAGTAGGGCTGCTGGATTGTATAGTAATTCTATTTTTAATTTTTTGAGGAACCTCCACATGGTTTTCCATCATGGCTGTACCAATTTACATTTCCACCAAGAGTGTACATGTGTTCCCTTTTCTCTGCATCCTCATCAACACTTGTTACCTCATTTTTTTCATAATAGCCATCCTAACAGGTATGAGGTGATATCTCATTGTCCTTTTGACTTGCATTTCTCTTATGAATAGTGATGTTGAGCACATTTTCATATACCTGTTGGCCATTTGTAGGTCTTTGAAAAAATGTCTACTTAGGCCCTTTGCCAATTTTTAAATTGGGTTATTTAGTTTTTTGCAATTGAGTTGCATTAGTTCCTAATATATTTTGGTTATTAACCCCTTATCAGATATATGGTTTGCAAATATTTTCTCCTGTTCCATAGATTGCTTTTCATTTTGTTGTTTCTTTTGCTGTGCAGAAGCCTTTTAGTTTGCTGTAGTCTCACTTGTTTATTTTTGCTTTTGTTGCCTGTGTTTTTCATGCCATATCCACAAAATTATTGCCAAGATGAATGTCTTTTTATAATTTTGAAAGGATTAGTCCATTACATTATAACTTTTAGTGTTGCTCTTGGGAAACCTGATGCCTTTTAGATTCTCCCCCTTCCTATCCTTCCTTCTCTAGAAGCTTTATAAGAGTCAGGATAGTAAAGTGTTTAGGGGTATAAAATTTGGAGCCAGACTGCATGTTTGGAGATCTGACTCTGTCACTTATTTGCTGTGTGATTTGGGGCAAAGTACTTATCTCTGTGCCTTAGTTTATAAAGCTTTTCCCAAGAGTCCCTGAGAGAATTAAATGAGTGAAAAGTGCTTGCACTATATGTATAGTGCAAGCTAGGATGATGATGAGGATTTAAGATCTTCTCTTTCTTTCCTGTTTCTTGAAATTTCATGGCAATATGCCTTATTGTAAAGGCAGGGTACTCAGAGGCACCCTTCAACCTGGAAACTCACATTTTTTCTATTCTGAACTATCTTCTAATATTATTCATTTCTTCTCTTTCTCTCTCTCTCTTTTTTTTTTTTGCCTATTCTCCCTGGAACTCTTTTTATCTGATGTTAGCTATGTTAAATTGAGCCTCTAATCATCCTATGTTTTCTATCTTCCATCTTTTCCTTTTAGTTTTTCCTTCTGGGAGATTTCCTAGTTAGTATTAGACTGCTTAAATTCTTATTTCTGCAAATCACACTTTTTAATTTCTGAGAGCCCTTTCTCAGTTGTTCCTTTTTATAGTATCCCATACTTGTTTTACAGATACATATCTTCTCTTATTGCTCTGAGTATATTAGAGGTATTATTTCCTTTCCTTTTGTTCCCTATATTTTCTCGATTTCCCCCAAGCTACATCATTCTTATTGTTTTGTTCATCTTTAATGTTAAAAATCTCCTTAATGTTTGGTGATCCTTGGCTGTCAGTCCTACAAAATTGAGACAACAACTGGACACCTTGTGAAAGGGCAGGGCCTGTGTCTGACAGGCCTCCATCCATGTTGGGTGCATTGTTAAGCCAGTTTGTTTTTTAATTGGGGACCCTAAAATGTCAGCGTAGATAAGTCTATTCTTTGAGGCCATGCAGTTTCTTGAGTTGCTGTAGTACCAGGTGCCTTGAATTTCTTCTTTGGAAGCTTCTCTGTAATTACTATAGTTTCTGCTATCTTGGATCCACCAAATCATCTACTTCTGTTTTCCACTATCAAAATTACATGCTGACACTGTTCACCTGCTATTGTCTCCCTTTAAAAACCACCATTTGTACTATTTTATTCTTGTATTGTTATTTAAGTGAAGTTTCAGGTGGTGGGGGCGCTATTAAATGCATGTGCTCAGTTTGTTTAATCCTTCTTGACTCTTTTATTTCATTTTATTTTATTTTTGAGACGGATTTTCACTCTTGTTGCCCAGGCTAGAGTGCAAAGGCTCGATCTCGGCTCACCACAACCTCTGCCTCCTGGGTTCAAGCAATTCTGCCTCAGCCTCCCGAGTAGCTGGGATTACAGGCATGCCCCACCACGCCCAGATAGTTTTGTATTTTTTTTTTTTTTTGAGATGGAGTCTTGCTCTGTCACCCAGGCTGGAGTGCAGTGGCCAAATCTCAGCTCACTGCAAGCTCCGCCTCCCGGGTTCACGCCATTCTCCTGCCTCAGCCTCCTGAGTAGCTGGGACTACAGGCGCTCGCCACCTCGCCCAGCTAGTTTTTTTTTTTTTTTTTTTTTTTTTTTT